>NW_017306272.1:5836486-5962017 GCF_000935625.1 Nanorana parkeri
CATGACTGCCAAATGAACTTTACCTTCTCCATCTGATGACTGCACCCATCGTCTCCCGGTCATCTGGCACTCAAATGGTTAAGGTCCATACAGAAACTTTGTCATTAACCCCTTGCTGTCAGCGGAACACTCATTTGTTTTTGTTACTAGCGCCTGATGACATGTTTCATGTATTTACACAACAAAGTGCAGAAGGAAAAGAATGCAATGGCATTATCCCCAGGCTCAGGTTTACATAACACAGTACCATAAATAAGGGTGCAAATGTGGCACTGCTACGGGGCCCGCAAGCAATGGGGTGTGGCATTAGTTAGACCTATTTTTAATAGTAACTCTCAAGCAACCAGACACTACCTTCATCCGGAATCTACTAATCCCTATGGCCAATTCTCAAACAGGGTTACTCAGAAAGGTTCTAGGGGTTATCTGAGCTGTGACTAAACCGATGGCACCACACCGGTGATCTTTTTAGCTCTCTATAAGGCTGGCCGTGCACTTTTACATTTCTCGCAGGCGGAATGAGAGAAAATCAATAGGTTCCTCCATTCTCTTTAAATAGTTTGGATAGAGGAATCTCCACCGCCAGTTATTGTATTCAGCAAAAACTGCAACACTCGCGGTTGCCTGAATACTCAAACGGGCTGAATCTGATAGAATGCGCTGTCACGGCTGATCATTTTGCACACGGCTAGACTTTTGAATTGACTTTTGGTGCTGATGGGGCTCACGGCTCGAATTTTGGCTTATTCAGCAGGAGTCGGCCAGGATTCAAATGGTCTATGGCAAGTTTAAGAAAGAACTCCGGGCAGAAGAAAACCCATGCAGTGGGGCTACCTCTGCACCTCAAGGGTTAAGCGCTCGTTTTGTTCTAAAATAACAAAGATATACTCACCTGAACCTCAGTCCTGCCTGGCTGCTAGAATGGTCCCTGCAGTCTCTTCTTCCCTTCTCTATCGGTGGAATGTCCCTCGGTGTCCTCACATCCAATACACTGGATTGGATGTGATGACGCACAGGTTTTTAGACCGCTGGAGCAAAGGGTTCGGATGTGACAGCAATGGGTGCCAGCTGTCAGAATACAGTAGTCAGCAGGGGAGAGTCCCCCATTCACACTGCTTGGCATTGATGGAGGTATCTGCTAGATTTCTTTTGTTCAGCCCACAGGCAAGATAAATGTTAGCATGTATGGCCAGCTTAAGGGGCATTTTTCCCAATGATACCCTGATGAATTAAAATAAGTTTCAAGGGTCTCTCTGTGGTTAAAAAGCTGCCCCATACAATTGCTATGGAGCCGAATTACTACAGGGATTGCCATTGATGTGGAAATTGGAGAATTAGAGGGGTCCTTAATGGTTATGGGGCCCCATTATAGCTTGCCGTGCACAAAGTGCAGCAAGTTTATTTCTACATACATGAGCAGTGTTCAGCTTGTCGGAGCACACAGAGAGTAGTACAGCTAAGTCGTAGCTCTTCCCCTCCAAGTCTTCCGCCTACTGGAAGGAAATGCCTTGCTGGCACTGACTTGCTGCTTCACAGTATATCTTTGTATTATTTCCTAGATTAGCACGAGGCAGCCCAGCGCAGGAAGCTGCCAGGTAATGAGAGGCTTGGCGTATTGGAGGCGGGGGGCTGAGACGCTCGGGGTCAGTCTGGTGTATGGAATGGGGTCTCAGCGGGATTCCACTAGGCACAGGCTAAGGTTGGACTAAACATCCTTTGTATTAGTAAAGAGTTTACCCTCCAAACAGAAGGCCATGGCAGCGAGCTCCGCACAGGAAGATAAATATTAAATGGACCTGTCCCCACTAAGGACTGAGACAGCCATATAGGAGGATACTCCAAAAATGTAGAGAATGCAGCTTATCAGTTCCGCTGACACTGGGATCATTCCATGTGACAGCATGGGGAAGGGTCTGCTTCCTAATGGACTGGTAGACTGAATGATGTTAAAGGGAACCTGTCATCAGAGAAATAGGGAGGCTGCCATTGCTGACCTCCCAAGGGGCAGTGTATTGGTTAGCACCTCTGCTTTGCAGCACTGGGGGTCCCTTGTTTAAATCCCAAACAGGACACTGTCTACATGGAGTTTGTACGTTCTCCCTGTGCTTGTGTGGGTTTCCTCCCATACTGCAGAGACATGCTGGTAGGATAATTGATTTCTGCCTAGAACGTGTATGTATGATAGTAAGATTGTAAGCTCTTCGAGAGCAGGGACAGATGTGACTGTGCAATTTGTATAGTGGCCCATAAATTGTTGGTGCTATATCAGGATCTGTCTGGCTGGTCTGATGGCTTCAGGTTCGCACTATATTGTGGTCCAGATCTGGTCCGTAAAATGGTGTGAACCTCCACCGCAGTTCCAGTGCATTCCGGACCAGACAAAATGAGACATGCAGTATTTTTCTGGTCTGGTCTGGTCTGGAAGGGACTGCTCTGGTGTGAACAGAGGCCAGAAATAGCATAGGGATACATTAGGATACATTTTGGGTCCGGACACAATCTGGTTTGGTGTGGAGACTATCTGGATGTGGCGTGAATGGGCCCTCAGTATTTTCTGAGTCACTGACGTGGAATAAACTTGCAGAACGTCTGTTAGAACTGCTGACCTGCAGAGGTATTTCAGGCAGTAGCCAAATCATTATTGACGACATGAGGTCATTATGAAAGCCAGGCAACTGGCATTTTGGGAATGAGATCAGAAGTGGCAGCTGTGACATTACTTTATGGATGGAGCCAGGAGAAATATGGAGCATGGCACCGCTGACTTGTTCAAATACTACTTGGCTTGCTTTAAAGTTGATCCAATGACTTCGGTTTTGCAGATGAAGCATTCTGACTTCACTTGCCGCATATTTGTTCCAGATCAGTGACTCCTGAAGTGCTGATGTCAGAGGCAGCCATGTCTCTAGCGTGTTGAGGCAGCGGTCAGCTATGGCAGCCTAGATTTTTCTGAGTGCAGGTCTCTTTAATGTGAACCTGAACTTGCCTAAAAATGTTTCTAAAATAACAGTGGTGCTGTAATGCAGGATCTTGTAGTACCATATTTGCCGGCGTATAAGATGGGTTTATAGACCCAAAAACATCGCCCGAAAATCGGGGGTCGTCTTATACGCCGGGTATACTGCATGTAGCTTCGGCTACATACAGTATACTGCGCTGAGCCAATCACGGCAGGCTTTGTATTTAATGAATCCCGAGTGTGGCTCGGGGTTACCGCTTATGGTACTGAAAATTAACCCTGAGCCACACTCCGCCAATACACTCAATACCGCCATGGATGTTAGTGGGTGCATTTAAACATTATTTTGGGCTATACTTGTTTTATGCGACGAGTATAGCCCAAAACCTATATTTTAACACAAAAAGTGGGGGGTCGTCTTATACGCCGAGTCGTCTTATACGCCGGCAAATACGGTACTTGTAAAAGTCTGCAGAAGATCATTGTGTCCCTGTGGAACAGGGGTGGGCAACTCTGACCCTCCAGCTGTGCCTTAACTACAAATTCCAACATGCCTCAGGGAGTCATGCCTGTAAAGCCCGTGACACGCTGCACGTAAAGCCGTGCAGAGCGAAGCAAAGCTGTCCGACACGGAGCTTTGCGTGCAGTTCACACACTGCAGTGTTTTGGTTTTTTTTACTTTCAAACTTCCCGCCGGTTCCGCCCCCCTGCGACGCGGACGCTCGCAAGGGACAGAACCCGGAAGACGGCAGCGGCCAGGAGCCACAGGTTCTTAAAGCGGTGGTAAAGAGAACTAGCTGAATCTGCTGCACATGTCAGAACTATAACCAAAACTGTCACCAGAATTTCTAGAATTAGGCTGTTTTAAACAGGTTGTTTTAAAGGGACCCTACTTCTAGAAAGGTGTTTTATTTTTACTTTATTTAGAAAATGCAGACCGGCCATCACTGAGACAGAATATGAGGGTAAACCCTTCTTACAGGGATGCAGAAAAACCTGACAAAGGTTCTAAACCTTCCCCATTTACAATTATTTTATTTTTTTTGCCGTGTCCTATAACTATCTATGGCTGTCATCTATAGACAGAGTAGCTGGTGTCTAGGCCCACCAAACTTGCACATTTTGGGGGATAGGTAGCAAATATGCAACAAATAAAGTCAGAGCTCCTGATCTGCTTACTTCTTTTGGGTCGGAGTTCTGAAAGGGAACCTATAATGCATTTGATAGGGCAGTTTTATTTTGTTTGTTCATTTCATTCTTTCTCAATCCTTTCTCCAAGGAGGGACCCTTAAAATAACTTTCACATTTTAGGCAACCCCTGCTAATAATTATTATAGTTTCAGCTCACAAGACATTAGCATAAACAGTAAGTCGGAGATCTAAGAATAAAATAAGGAATATTTGACATCCAGGGTTGGTCTATAAGATATTATTGTTTAGTAATTCTATTGAAATGAAACAAATGATAATTATGGACAGCAAACGAATGCAGACTGAAAATCATAATGCTTCCTAACAATGGTATTCAGTTGAAAAGTGACCCTGTGCATTGATGGTCAGTGATAGATGGGCCCTAGTACAGTAGTGATCAGTGGGACGAATTCTACTTACATTGGTGATCAGTGGGGAGAATCCTTCTTAAGGTGCCCATACACCTTACGACCATCGCAAGACTTTTATCTTGCGATGGTTGTAAGCTTATTAAAAGCTTGTACGATCTGCTCATCTTGGACAGGCAGATCGTACTTGCGATCATCGAAAGCTTGCCCCGCTTAGGGGGCAGGCTTCCGATGACGGCAGTGAGGGGCGGGCTTCCGATCACTGCAAACGGGCAGTATGCTCGTGCGCACACCAGCCCGTTTGGCAGTTGTCGAACAAGCAAGCCACTAACCCGCCGAGAATCGTACGATTCTCGGTGGGTTTTCAAGCCTGCTTGTTCGACGGAAGACGTGCGACCGTACAGTAGAAACGGTTGCACGCCTTCCATACACTGTACGATTATCGTACGATCGCGGGATTTCCCGCGATTCTCGTACAGTGTATGGGCACCTTTTACAGAGAGCTGACAAGATCATTGGTGTCTTATCTGAGATGCAGAAATTGTTTGTTGCTCGAGGAACCCTGGGGTTCCATGAAAACCTGGTTGAGAAAGTCTGGTTTATACGCTTGTCAACCTTTTTTTCCCTTTTTCTATTTTATCACAATCCTTTGTTTTACAAATTACCAATCTAATACATTAAAGAGGGCTCCCAGAGCACTATGGATTAACGAAAGACAGCAGAGCAGATGAAGCTTCCTTTTCAGCTCCCTTTGTTTGATTGAAACCTCAAACTTAGCTGCCTTGAATTTGGTGAACAGCTAGCTTTTTGTTTTGTATATTGTTTATTTATAGCACAAAATATATACTGGGTATACAATACAAAATAATAAACACACCGAATAATAGTACAAAACTCAAAAAGTACATTCCTGGAAAATCCATTATTACAAGGTGTAAATCACAGATTTAACCAGTATAAGTAAATTTTTCAGATGTTTAGGAGGTGCCAAGGGGTATTCGGGACAAAACTCTTAACGCGGGACTGACGATCCTCCAGGACTTCACAAACTAATTGAAGAAGCATGATAGCCATTATATGAGTAATAACATTTCTTGCAGAGTAAAGAAAAAACAAAGGGGTAATAGAACCCTATGGGGTAATGACAAGGCAGGCTGAAGGGAAAAAGAAGGGAGCCAAGAAGTAAAAGTGAAAGGAAGAACAAGGAAGGTGAAGAGTTTAGAAGCAAGAGCACTCTCCCATTCATTCCATTTACCACATAAGATACCCCACCAACTCCAGGACTCTCTCCCACTGCAGTGTAGAGGTACGTAAAAGGGTCTGGTACTCCGAGGTGGAGAAAAACTCAAGCCAATAAAACCAGGTCCTGATAAATTTATCAAGAACTGGCTTTTTTAATTTTTTTTAGCACAGATGAAAAGTAATCACACTAATGATGTAAAAAGCACACTAGCGTTCCACCCGCAGGCTGGATAGAAGACTGCATGATATTAATCTGCAATGTTCCTATTTATATGAGAAAAAAGGTACTTTAAAAAAAATAAAAAATATTCTAACTATAATAAACAAAAAAAGGAAATCTGTTTAAAACCACTATACACTCCTCTGAAGGCACTTGAGTCAGCATATTTTTCTCCAAGCACAAGCTTTCTTGTAATCTATTTCAGCGTTTCTCAACCTCAGTCACGGCATCCTTTTAAAAGTATGCAAAATCTTGTGGCACCCCTGTCTAAATTGTAAATAAAATAAAAAAAGTGGCTCCCCCAAAAATCCATACCAGACTCTTATGCCAGATAGGGGTCGGGTATGGCATTTAAAAGGGAACCGCACACAAAACACACACAAAATGGTGTTTCTCCTTTACGTCTGAATCCCCCCCATTTCAAATCAGACTGCCCCTTTGCATCAGGAGTCCCCTCCTTTTACATCATAGCCCCCCATTTCATATCAGAGTCCCCACTCTTTCAAATCAGTGTTCCCCTTCACATCAGAAGCTGACTGCACCATGGAAAGGCATGATGCTGTGTGAGGATTTTGAGGCGCCCCTGTGAAATGCAGAAGGCACCCCATGGCCACAGCATCCTGGTTAAGAAAGACTGGTCTATTTAGCCCCTCAATATGCCTTTCCTTCCATAGCTGCATGTTTAATAGATTCAGACAAGCAAATTCCGGCCCTCCAGCTGTGGTGAAAACTACTTACATCATGCATTTGCCTCTGGGAGTCATGTCTTTAGCAGAGTCCTGCAATGCCTAATGGGATTTGTAGTTGCACCAAAGCTTGAGAGCCAGAGTTTACCTTCCCCTGGACTATAGGCTACCTGTGACAGCCCTGGATATTTATGTGGGGGTAAATGTTTTATTGGCTGAAGCAAACGTTTCCAGGTAGCAGCCTGGGTTCCTTGCTCTTACTGCAGAGATTAGATGATCACAGATAAGAATGTCTGCCGGAGTATCTGTTTTCAGTTTTTGGCTTATTTCTAAAATTCCAATCGCTGTCCGAGTTTATTGTGAGTTTAGGAATAACCAGTGGATGGCTTCCATCCCCAGGGACATGTCAGTGATAGTCCCAGATTCTAGGAGAACTACAGTCTTCATCCGATTTAAAATAAGGACCATGTTCATGTATTTCACACAGCCTGTACTGAACAAGAAGTGCAGTCTGCTATTGACCGCTTCAGGGACCTGTGCCACTCCTATCTCTGCATCTGACTGCATGGTTAATTGGTGAGTGAGCTCTAAGTGGATGGAAACTAGATTTAATATTTATGAGGGTGTGCACTGAGCATCTCGGGGTCACTGTTTTCTCAGTGTGCTCTGTTACATGGCGGACTGAGTTGCTTTCCCTTGATGTCACTGACCTAGTGTACTGGCGATGTTTCAGGTCTTGCCTCAATCAAAAATCATTTTTCCAGTTGTGTCGTACATGTACGCAGGCAGCGGAATACATCGTTGAAATATTTATGTAAATAGTGTTTCAACTGTGCAAAGATTTGTAATTCACTCACCCCTGCCAGACAGCACAGCCAGGTCCCCGACCTCACTCATCTACTCTGCAGTTAAAACAATACAGCTTTCGTCTGTGTAGTGAAGGCGCTCACTGGTAATGTCATTGCGCTGCTCTCTCCAGTTATCACCATGTTCCCTGATCTCTGCTGGTCATTCTTGATTAACGGGACAATATTCTCTCCCTGGGTGGTGCTGTGGGCAGCCTCCCAACCAAACATCCTTGATGTGAAAATCGTTGGCCAAACAGTAACTGCAGCCAACCAGACGACTGCACTCCTTCTTCAGGTATCCTGACAGCAGTACACCGGCCACTGTCAGAATACAAAAGCCTGACGTATTGTGTATGGGGGAATCGGTTAGATCCCTCCAAAGTGTACTAGTGTATGGCCAGCTTTACACTGATCGCATACTGATAACCTTCCTCTCCAATTCTGGGTCCAGCTGCAGAGCAGACTACAGAATGCTAATATAGGTAAATGACGGTATTATTCAAAGTACATTTAAAGGGCCAGTCCTTGTAAAAATATTTTAGTGGTAGGGTGATCCTGGTATAATGAGTTGGCCCCTGGCTTGTTATATCTTGGATATTCCAACCACAATATTACCCTGTCATAGTTCCTGACACTATTTGTCTACCTGGGTGTCTGATTTGTTTCACCCTCCTTTGAATGTTTCCACCTTTTTCAATGTTTAGCACATTTTTTGATTCATACTCTATAATATAAAACAAATTGAAGAACTCTGGGAAATTAAAACAACTTACTCTTGCAGTGGGGCTACCCCTACATCGCAAGGGTTAAGTGCTCGTTTTGTCTTGGGGGTTTGAGTAAAGCAGATATACTTAATATATGATCCTCTGTCCCATGGTTGTCAGTGATCAACTCTCCCCCTCTCCACTCCAGCTTTGGGATGTCCCTTGGTGCCCTCACTTCTAATGCAACCTGCATTAGATGTGATGATGTCAACAGACCGTAGACCGCTGGAGCCCGGCGGTGAAGAGGCTGCAGCGACCGGTATGGCAGCCTGACAGGACCAAGGATCAGGTGAGTATATCTGCTTTATTTGAGTTCTTTCAAAATTAGGGATGCACCGATACTAAGACTAGTATCTTGTAATCGCCCAAATGCTCCCGATGCTTATCCTGATACTGGAACTTCCGTTATCAGGAAGCCAATAAGGGAGCATTGAGCCGGTGTTCGATCGAAAGTTCGAACTTATCGAGTTGTGCGACCGCCTGACTTCCGGTTTCGTTAGAACTAAGAGGTTTGCCCAAGAAAGTTGTTCTGCACGAGCACCAGGCAAGGCATTGCCCTATACACACACACACACCACAGCAATGAAGTAATAAAATGAACTAGGATCACAGTAATCCAGCACGTTATTAATCTCAGGTGCCCCACTCAATATGGCCGCCGCTTGAGTGGGGCAACTCGGATTAATAATGTGCTGGATTACTGTGATCCTAGTTAATTTTATTACTTCATTGCTGTGCTGTATGTGTATAGGCCTATGCCTTGGCTGGCGCTCGAGCAGAACAACTTTCTTGGGCAAACCTCTTAGTTCTAACGAAACCGAAGTCAGGCGGTCGCACAGCTCGATAAGTTCGAACTTACGATCGAACACCGGCTTCCTGGCCAATCAGGAAGCCGGGCGGCGAATCATTACCCGCCCCCCGGCTTCCTGATTGGCCAGAAAGCCCACTCCATGCTTCCTCATCACCTGGTGACTAGGGAGCATGGAGACGGCTTTCCAGCTAATCAATAAGTCATTACACACTGCCCGGCTTCCTTAATGGGACTTCTGGTATTTAATATTGGCGAGTACCGAAAAAAATATATCAGTACTCGATACCGAAAAAATGGTATCAGTGCATCCCTAATAAAAATGTAATCAGGAGACTGGGAACCATTTTTAATGACCACAGCAGATGTGTAGCTTTAGTAACTCCGATGTGAAAATGTCACCACTTGAGAACAGAAGAGATCTAAGAAATTCTCAGCACTTTAACTCTCCAGTATCTACCAGCCATTGGGGGAACTGTCCCTTTAACAAACTGCTTTCATGAATGTAAAACTGATTCATTATAGACTTTTAAAATCTGCTTATAAGTCTGCTTCATTAAAGAACTTTTTAATAGAGATTGAACCTGCATGGTTTTATTCTTCATCTATCCTACATACAATCATTTCATATGGGTGGCTGAAAGTAGGTAACGTAAAAAATGTGGAATTCCTGCAATTTTGACATTGCTGACATTTTGCAATTCTTCCGTTTTAGCTTTAGAATAATGTCCCCTTACAGCATTCTGTATTTCTTTTATTAGCTTTCAAATGTTTTGCTTAGAGTGAAATGGAGAGTAAAGCTGAACATTCACTGGTAGATTTTCATGAGAAAGCTCATGCAAAACATCTTGTCAGAACATTCGATAATGACATCAAGGAATTGATGAATGCGGTTTGGAGTTTCATTTGATTTTTAACATTCAATTTTGAAATGGAGTTTCCACGAACCACATTTACTGTTAGAATTTTGTGCTTTCGAGAAAATATTTCCATCCTGCTTCTTCGATTTTAATTTTTCCCTCACTGTGGTTGGAAACGATCAATAATTTGACCCCGTCAACCATCAGATAAGTGAACGAACTTTGTGAAAACCCGATTTTTTCAAACAAAATTGTACTGCTATAATTCATTTAAAGAGACTCTGTCATGAGAGAAGTATGATGGCGGCCATTGCTATTGTCCTCGTTTTGCCATTGCTATTGGCCTTGCTGTGTCCCCCCCTCCGCTGCCGCCATCGGCTTCCCGGGCTCCACTGTCCCCGTGTGAGCCCGGGACCGGCGTGGTGGGCTATCACTGATAGATCGGAGGAGAGATCAGCCGCTGATCTCTCCTCCGATCACTGGACCCGGTACTGTACATCACTTCCGGTGTCACTGGGCACATTCTCCGGCTCCTAGAGCCAGAAGAAGAAGCTGGTGAAGCAGATCTGTGCTTCATCAGCTTTTTTGGGGTCCCTAGGTGACATTAGGGGTCTGAAAGACCCTTGATGTCTCCATAAAGAGGACCTGTCACATGATATTTGCTATTACAGTGGCTTATTAGCCCCCTATGCGATAGCAATAAAGCTGAGTATAAAAAAAAATTGTAAAAATTAAAGTAACAGATGAACATTTTTTTTTTTTTTACATCCCCACATGCACGCACATACAATGCAAACACATGTCGGAAGCGTCTACGTGCAAAAACAAAAATTGCACCACACATGTTACATATCGGAGTGAGAACAATAATTCTAGGCCCATCAATCACTGTTCGCACTAAACTGATGAGCCGTAAAATCGTTTAACCCCTTCATGACTGAGGCCCTTTTTTCCATTTTTGCACCCATGTTATATTCCACATTTTAGGCCTGAAAATGACGTAAAACCCCCCAACATTATATATTTTCTGAATGCCAAGACCCTATAGAATAAAATGGTGGTAGTTGAAAATTTTTATGTTGCGCAATATTAGCGCAACTCCTTATTAAACCCCAAAATTTAGTGACAAATTTAATTAAATGAAGTTTCACGGACGCACGCAATTTTAAAGCTTGGCATGTTTAGTGTCCGTTTACCAGGTATGACGGCAGCTTTTATATTTTATCAAAAAATTTGGCATTATGTTTGTTTTCTGTGCACTAAATTTAATTTTAGTCTATTTTATCCTAAAAATACTTGTTTGATAAACATTTGCGCAAATGCCGTGCGACATAAAAAATTTCAACTAGCATCTTTTTATTTTACAGGGCCTCTGATTTCAGAAAATATATAATTGTTTGGGGGTCTGAAGCTGTTTTCTAGCCAAAAATTCAGATTTTAATTATGTGTGCAAATGTAAGAAATTGCTGTGGGCAGCAAGTGGTTAAATGCTCAGTAAATCACTTATAGTGGATGCTGGTTTTTGATCTTTAAGCGTTTTAGTTTCCTGCAGAATCAGCTGGTTCTCTGAGCACTGGCCCTGATATCCTGATTTAGGTCTAATTCACACTGCTGTACAATACGCTGCGTATATGAGCGTATTGTCCCATATTCAGCATATGCAAATAAATGGCTCCATACACATAGCTGCGTATGTAACCGTATATTTGCGCTGCGTAAAGATGCACCAAAACAGAATGGACTCGAGATGCGTCCTGGCAACGTATTTCTGCGTATTTTACGAGTTCATTAACATTTCTATTATGAATGATGCATTCTGGGATTGCATATAGTGCACGCGTATACCTACGTGCATATACGCAAGCTACAATTTTTCTCTTGAGATGTGTGTGCCTTAGGGTGGCTGCTCTCCCTTTCAGGGTCCTATGGGGCCACCCTTGTGTGTGCTGTGTGTCTTCACAAACTAGCAGGCCTGGCAAGGCTACCCACTCCCTGCTCCCCACTCCTTCCTTCTCCAAGCTAGTACATGGAAATCTGTGGGCGATTGTGCTGTCCCTTGTTATCTTGTACTAGACAGGAAGTTCAGGGAAGCAGAGCTAAGACAGTTGGAGCCAGCTGCTTGGAAACATGATAACTAGAAGTGCTTGGACAATGGCAATATAGATTTGTCTGATCTTTGTTTCAGTATTAAAAAAAGGTTTGAGAGTCTAATACTACCTTTAAGTACTTTGGAGTCACAGACATGGAACAAGCATGCTGCAAATTAGTGCCTGAAATATGTTGGACTTTCCCTTGTATTGGCTGCAACTAGTTGAGAAACGAGAGACTGTGAGTGCACTGACGCAGGAAATAGAAGAAAGTAGCAAAGAAGATCAAATCCCAGAGTGGACCTTGCTTTTTCTTTTCATTTTGCTGCATGTTGATCATTTCGACAAGAATGCACCGATATCGATACTAGTATCGATATCGGTGCCGATTCCGAGTATTTGGGCAAGTACTCGTACTCGCCCAAATGCTCCGATGCCTAGCACGAGTACTTCCGGTATCAGGAAGCCGGGCAGCGCGTCATTACACGCTGACGGGTTTCGCTATTGACCAGCAAGCCGCTCCATGCTCTCTTGTCACTTGTGATGAGAGAGCATGGAGCCGACTTCCCGGCCAATCAGGAAGCCGGGCAGCGTGTAATGACGCGCTGCCTGGCTTCCTGATTGGTCGGGAAGCTGGCCTCGTGAGGTAAGGTTACCTTACCTTTTAGTATGTGCAGCCTGTCACCCCGCGGGGCCTCTCCAGCGAGAATGCGGCCTTCGTCCGGTACCCAGCCGGAGCCGTCCAATCAGGAAGCCGGACGCCGTCTAATGACGCTATGCCCTGCTTTCTGATTGGCCGGGAAGCTGGCTCCATGCTCCCTCGTCATCTCATGACGCGAGCATGGAGCCGGCCTCCCGGCCAATCAGAAAGCAGGGCATAGCGTCATTAGACGGCGTCCGGCTTCCTGATTGGACGGCTCCGGCTGGGTACGGGACGAAGGCCGCGTTCTCGCTGGAGAGGCCCGCGGGGTGACAGGCTGCACATACTAAAGTAAGAGGGGACTTTCTTGTTAATCGGGAAGCCGGGTGGCGACTCTTTACACGCTGCCCGGCTAATCAGGAAGCCAGGTGGCGAGTCATTACACGCCACCTGGCTTCCTGAATGGGACTTCCGTTACTCGGTAATTGGTATCGGCGAGTACCGAAAAAAAACTATCGCTACTCGTACTCTGTACCAAAATACCGGTATCGGTGCATCCCTAATTGCGACCATAGTGCATCCCTAATTGCGACCATAGTGCACTATCTGTCATTTCACTCACGCTTCCCTGATTGATTCCTTTCAGCCATCATGAGAAGTCTGTTTGGTTGTTTTTTCTTATTGATACGTGCTTGCTTTTTTTTTTTTTAGTCTGTAAAAAAGCAGTGTCCCCTCCAGGTTAGTCCATGCTTGCCTGCTATAGCCAGGAGCTCGTTCATTGACAGCCACTGTACAGGAAAATTGGATGACAGCTATGTCCAAACTCTTTCTTTATTGTTTCATAAAAGCATGACACAAAAGGACAAATTGAGACCCTTGACGCGTTTCACGCACATAGGCACTTAGTCATAGTGTTATGACATCTCTTTTGTGCGTGAAATGTGTCAGAGGTCTCAATTAATTTCTTGTGTTCTGTTTTTTGTTTTTTAAAGAATAAAGAAAGAGTTTGGACATAGCTGGTGTGCGGTCATCTAATTATCCTGCATAATGTTTTTACTCTGCTCAGTTTGTTATGTTTGAGTAAAAGTGTGGTGCACTTCTGTATTATAATTAGGGCTGCAACTAACGATTATTTTCATAATCGATTAGTTGGCCGAATTATTTTTTTCCCCCCGATAAAAAAAAAATTAAAAACATTGTATTAACTTATTTTACTTCAGAATAAAACCATGCACATTTTTTTTGCAATCTCACTGTACTGGAACGCAGGGCATTGCAGTACCGCGCGTTCCAGTGCGGGGGCGATCGTACTGCCGACGGAAGGCGCGTTTGGCATGCGAAATGTACGGGGGGGGGGGGGGGAGCTTTGGCTTCCCCCATTGTGGAGGTGTCCACATCAAGCCTCCCTGACCTTCTACATGCCATTTATATTAAGGTAAGGGCGGTTCTATAAAGCTAGCACACCCATCTACCCTCTCATACCTATGGAGGTCTAGTTCCACAACAGCTGGAAGGCCGGAGTTGCCCACCCCTGCTGTAGTATATGTGACTAGCTGCAGAGTCTTATTGCAATACAGACAGTTTTATATTCTTATTTTTAGAATGTTCATATAAGGTGTTCTTACTCCAGGATAAAGCAGCTGTTATCATGGCCGGGTGAAATAAAAGGATATTAGAGGTCATGCAGCTCCAAAGTGATCTCTAAAGAAGCCATGTGTGTAGCCGTGGTCAGAAAGCTGTATGTTTCCTACAACCGCAAATACTGTACAATTGATCGACTTTTGACTAACCAGCAGGTTAGAAAACTTTTGTCGATCGTACGATTTTTGCAAGGTTGGTGGCGTTTCCGTACGTCAACATTCGTACGATTTACACTGCACATATGCAGACAAATATACGTGCGGTCGATTACCGCAATTCGTCCAATTTCTTTTAACTGCCTCCGGGCCGGCCGTAGTAGAAAAACGGCCGGCCCGGAGCTCTCTAGATTTGAGCTGCAGACTGAGCCGGCGTCTTTAGACGTCCGCTCAGACATGCCCCCCCTCGCGCGCGCAGCTCGGCGAGTGGGAAATTGCCGTTTTTTAAAAACAGGCAGCGATGCCTGATACCATACAAGCGATCCACTGGCTGTAGAGCCGGCGGATCGCGTGTATGGGGTCCCGATCGGTTGTCCCGCTGATCCCGGGCTCCGCTGTGCCCGGTGCGAGCCTGGGATCAGCATGTCGGCTGTGTCACAGGGGATCAGAGGGAGGATGGAGCCATTTTTTAAAATGTATGTTATTGTTTATCCGATTAACCGATTAATCGAACTTGATAATCGGCTAACTAATCGATTTTGAAAATAATCGTTAGCTGCGGCTCTATTCCTAACATAATGTAAAAAAAAAAAACATTTTTTTTTCAAAATTTTCTGTCATTTTTCCTAATTATAATAAAAAATAAAAACCCCAGTGGTGTTTAAATAGCACCAAAATAAAGCTCTATGTGTCCCCAAAAAAGGGTATAAAATGAATTTCAGTACAGCGTTGCATGACGGAATAAACGTCAGTCAAAGTACTGCAGCGCTGAACACTGAAAAATGGCCTGGCCAGGAAGGGGGTCTAGACACCTGGTCTTGAAGTGGTTAATTACCACTGATCCGACCTCAAAATAATCTGGGCAGGATGGGGCCACTGTACGAAAATTGTACGGCGGTTCGATCATCAGACGAAAAGTGTCATCCGATGATCACAAGGTGTATGGGCAGCTTAACACAGGCTTACAGTAGGTGAGAGCACTGACATTCTGATGCTCCTTCATAGTCCCATTAGCAGGGTTGAGAATAGAGGTGACACAGCCATATTTCTCAACTGTGCCAGTGAAAGTGGCCTCTGACTATATTTGGGGCAACGTGTGTGTGTGAGTGAGAATCACAAAAGCGGCTAAATAGAACTAGAAATCTTTGGCCAAGTGAAAAGTCTGTCATAGATGTATTTGTACTGTGTACTTTGCCGTTTTGGCCAATGTTCAGTGTTAAATGTATGCTAATATTATTTTGCTTAAGTGCGGCCTCATCATTAATTTACAGATAGAAATTCTGCATAGTGGTAATTGCCTTTTTTTTTTTTCTTTACTGATGATTTCTTATTCAGAAATCAGGATTGCTTTTCCATGTAAAGCTTTTAGTTCAGCCAAGGGCCTGTGGAATGACTAGAACCAAGCTAGATGCATAATTTAATAGATGTTTGGTTGATGCTTTTAAAGTGAAAATCTAAAACATTTTAAGTGGATTTATATATTGTGTTTTGCATTTTTCTTTCACATTGACTTTCACATTTTTTTATGCTTGTTCCTATATTTGTCATTGCATAGAATGGAAGGATTTGTAGATTAGCCACTAGAAGGAACTCCCAGTGGCTCACTGCACTCACCCTTTTTCTCGGATAACAGCATCAGGTGCAAGAAAGTGCATTGTTTTCAATGAATTGGCCGACCAATGGGGCCAATTTATGAATCTTCCATTCAGCTATATTCTGGGTGATTTCCATTCCCACGGCATTCCTACGACTGGTAGGAGCAAAGGAAATTCCTATGCTCCTTTGCTCCATCTAGTGGTGGGAATGCCGTGGGAACTGTAGTCGTCCATCATAAGGCCGCGCCAAAGATTTATACACTGCCTGGCCAAAAAAATAAAGTCACACACTGATATTTTGTTGGACCGCCTCGAGTTTGAGCAGGCATTCGCCATGGCATAGTTTCAGTAAGCTCATGCAATATCACAACGTTTATTCCTATCCACAGTTGCATTCATTTTTCACCAAGATCTTGTAGTGATGGTGGGAGACTGCGTAAAGTCTTCTACAGCACATCACAAAGATTCTCAATGGGGTTAAGGTCTGGACTCTGTGGTGGCCAATCCATTTCTGAGAATGATCTCTCATGCTCCATGAACCACTCTTTTACAATTTGATCTCGATGAATCCTGGCATTGATGCCCGTGCCATCAGGGAAGATGCATTGATGGAAAAACCTGGGCACATAACATTTCTGAACCTAGACCTGGCTAACTGAGGCAACCCCAGATCATAATAATAAAAGTAAATCCAGGTGGTGACTTTTTTTTGGCCAGGCAGTGTATATCAGCCCAACAGACTTACACTATGGAAAGGAGCAGTAAAATAATGCATTTACTAGCAGGAAGCAGAGCCTGCATATGTAATGAGTAATAATGTCTGCCTCCATATACATATATAGCTACAAGCTATTCCTAGAAACAATGTTTTTAAAATATTAACACATAATGATAGACTTTGCTTTACATCAATCTGATGTCTTACGTTGTATTTAAAAAGAAAAATAGGAAGACGGTACATTTAGAGCTAAACTCCAGGTAGGTATAAAACACCACTTAATCAAATTATGTATTAAAATGATTAATTGTATATTTACTTTGGACTAAATTAAAGGACAAGTTAATTTTATAACCCCCGGCCGCCTGAACTACCTTTAGCTGAACCATCATCCCACCTCCCCAAGATATTTACTTACCTCCTCCAGGCAGTTACATGCAAAATAAGAAAAGATGAGTGGCCCTGGATGCAGACAGTTTGCACCCAGGGCTGCTCACCTGTACCAAATTGCTTGTAACCACACATATGTGCAGTTACGTGCAAGCAGCCTCAGCGCCTGTCATTGATTTGTACAGGCTGTTGCTGGTCAGAGACACCTGTGCATAACCGCAGAAACAGGGATTCCTTTGGTGGCACACGGCCCATGTCGGCCATGTGAACAAGTTCTAAAGGTGCCCATACACTGCACGATTCTCGTACGAGAATCGCGGGTATATCCCGCTACTCTCGTACGAGAATCGCGGGAAATCCCGCGATCGTACGAGAATCGTGCAGTGTATGGAAGGCGTGCGACCGTTTCTACTGTACGGTCGCACGTCTTCCGTCGAACCAGCATGCTAGAAAACCCGCTGGGAATCGTAAGATTCTCGGCGAGTTAGTGGCCTGCTGGTTCAACAATTGCCGAACGGGCCGGTGTGCGCACGCGCACACTGCCCGTTTGCAGTCATCGTAAGCCCGCCCCTCATTACAGTCATCGTAAGCCCGCCCCTCAAGGGGGCGGGCTTGCGATGATCGAGAGTACAATCTGCCTGTCCAAGATGGGCAGATCGTACGTTTTTTTAAGTACTTTACAACCATCGCAAGACTAAGGTCTTGCGATGGTTGTAAAGTGTATGGCCACCTTTCAGCGCGCTGTTTTACCTGCCAAAGGATTTGCATTTCTATCTATTCTTTTACACAGCTTTTGTGTCTTTTTATATCTGTCCAACACCTTTACAAATCTCAGTCTGACATTTTTGCCACCTGCAGTCTCATTTTTATAGTAGCATTCTGATTTGAGGGAGAGGGAGGGTCAGCATTCAGGGCTTTATTGCTTACAGGGAACATGCTTTCAGGTATAGAGAGCACAGAGATAATCTTATTATTATTCTGCTGCTCCTTCATTGCCTAAGGCCCATTCACACTGAGCGACTTGCGATATTGAGCAATATTGCGCGACTTGCGATATTGAGCGACTTTTTCCTATTGGGCTGTATGCAATCATGAGCAAAATTGCTTGCGATATCGCTCATATTTCCACACGATATCGCTCTATGTAGCTTCTCCAATCCATTTCAATAGAGCTGTTCACATCTCGTTGCTCAATATCGCTCAATATCGCTTGTAGCTCGTCGCTGTAGCTTGTCGCTCCTACATGATCCTTTTTTCAAGCGATTTCGCTCCTGATTGCATACAGTCCAATAGGAAAAAGTCGCTCAATATCGCTCATATAAAATCGCGTGGAAAATTGCGCGTTTTTCACGTCGCTCAGTGTGAATGGGGCCTCATGAGTCGGTTCTGGACCAGGATGTATTGCTGAACTGCAGCTGAGAAAAGGTGGCTCACCAGACTGAAGCTGGCCATACACCTTACAATTATCTGCAGATTTTCTATGGTCAGATGGAAAAGGTGCAACTGATTCCTCCATCTACACTTAACTGTGTGGATGGAGTAATCTCCCCCTGGGCCAATCTGTTGCACTTTTTCCATCTGACCACAGAAAATCTGCAGATAAATGTAAAGCTGGGCACACACCTTACAACCATCGCAAGACTTTTGTCTTGTGATGGTTGTAAGGTAATTTAAAAAAAACATACGATCTGCCTATCTTGGACAGGCAGATCGTACTTGCGATGATCTCAAGCCTGCCCCGCTGAGGGGCGGGAGTTTCCGATGACCGCAATGCTAAACGGGCAGTGTGCGCTTGCACACACTGTGGCAAACATGCCACACACCCGCCAACAGTCGTAAGATTCTCGGCGGCCTTCCACACACCTTGCGATTATCGTACGTTCGCGGGATTTCCCGTGATTACCGTACGATTATCGCAAGGTGTGTGTGCACCTTAAGGTGTATGGCCAGCTTGACTCTGATGTCTAGGCTGAATCTCAGGACCTGATGGACAGAAATGCAAATCATTTGACAGGTAAAACAGCACTTATATGTGTTTGAAATGTGTAGGTAGCTGTTTGCCTTTTTTTTTTTTTTTTAAATTATGAATATATCCTGGATTTGGGCTCTAGAGAGTTATTACATTTTGTGCATTTACTGATGTCCACAATGGTAAACATCAGCATAAAAAGGATACTAAATTGTAAAAGTAGTTTAACCACATTGTTGCTTTACATAGCTATTTGCTTTAATACCAACATTTCAAAAACGTGCCATAATTTAGATGTGCGGTATCAAATTTAGGCCAGCTGGTCCTTACAGCCGTGTGTGCATATACCTTCAACATAGGGGTCCTTCAAATTGGGATCAGATTTCATTTTAAGGGTCTGAAAATATGCTGCTGTCATGTTTCAACTTTTATCCTGCCGGTATCACACAATGAGATGTTTCAGAGCTTGGTTGTGCCTTAAAGGAGAACTATGAGATGAGTGATTTCCACTCACCTCATAGTTCTAAGCTGACCTGTGACAATGAGACTGTCACAGGTTGGCTCAGTAGATCGGGAGGTGAGGGAACACATACCGGGTTCCCTCACCTCTCGATCCTGTCACGGCTCTCTGCCGTGACAGGGGGAGGGGCTGGATTCCCCTCTCCCCGCTCCGATCTGCCAGCGCTGACTGGCGGAACGGACGGGGGAGGGGGCGGGTACAGCTGGCTCTGCCTCTAGATAGGCAGAGCCAGCTGTCACTCACGCAGCTGGGGGCGGATCCCGTCATCTACGTCGGGATCCGCTCCAGGTGCGGCGTCTCAGTATACAGCTCGCGGTATAGTGAGCTTAGGGTAACGGGAGGACGCTAGTTTGTGTCCTCCCGTTACCCTAAGGAGAACTATGGGGAAAAACACTGACCCCATAGTTCTCCTTTAATTTAAAGAATAGCATGTCCGTCTGTGATTTGAGTCATCTTTCAAGAGATGCTCTCTCAATCTGAAATGTATGTTTTGACTGCTGAAAGCTACTACTGTGAATTGATCATCTGCATTTTCAGGGCTTGCAAAGTTAACTTTTTAACAAAGTTTAAAAAAAGACAGAGCTGAGCCAATAGACTTTTACAGCAATGATAGTGACTCATTATTATCTGTTGGAGTCATTGGAGTTAGTTAAAATAGTGAGCAGTCTTTATAGAGTTTGTGCATATTTATTCTTTATTATGTACAGAAATATATACATTTTTGAAATTTTTATTTCTTTTTAGTCAGGTTAATATGACATATTTCATACCTGCATTTACCTGCATTTTTTAGGCGGCAACTTCATTTTTTTTGCATAAAGATTAACTACTATGCTGTAAATAGCTTGAACAGCCTGTGTGATGCGATCACTGTCTATTTACAACACAGTCCCTCCTTCCCTGCTTGCAGACACAGCCCAGTATAGTGGTATTAAATCACAGCCATCCTATGGAGAACCAACAAAACAGCAGCCGGCCAGCCCTGTGATATAAACAAATACTGACATTCAAGCCTTTGTTGTGATCTTTGGGAATTAAAGTGTTCAAGGATCACTTAGTTTTAATTTCTTTTTGCTGCTATTTGAGAATATCTAAGTCCAATCCAGTTGTGCATTGTGGCAATGCGTGGTAAAAATTAGAGGTGCACCGAAATAGAAATGTAAAAACCGAAACGAAACCGAAGTAGAAAAAATTGTCAAACCGATACCGAAAATATTTTTATTTCAATTTTTTTACATTTTTTTAATATTTCATTTTTATTTATTTTTTATAAACTTTTAATTTTTATTCATTTTTTTATTAAATATTTTTATTTTTTACTTTTAGGGGCTTACCCGGTGACTCTCTTCCCACACCGCTCGGCCGCCTATCACAGTGCGACAGAGCGGTGTGGGGGCGGAGGCAGTGCTGTCACAGGATGTGTTATCATGGTGGGATTTCCCTTTTAACCCTTTCGCTGCCACCAACCTACTGTATGTCATACGTCGCTGACCCCTTTTAAACAGACTCCCGGCTGCTATCTGCCGGCATTCTGTATACATGTGTAAAGCCAACACTGGGAACGATTCTGGTGACTGAGCTGCCACCAAATCGCTTCCACAAGCCGGTGAAGTGCGGATCTCCCTTCTGACACACCTGACTTGCTTCCCGGGCTACATTGTGCCTTCTACGGGCCTGGGATCGGCGTGTTGGCAGGAAGCAGGGAAGGAGGCCGGGGACGGGATTCTTTGTCTTCATCATTTTGTCGCAGCTTGGCTTTGAGCGACAAAACACCTGGGTGTGAACGTGAGCTTGCACTTCCTAGAGAAAATGCAGAGTTTGATGTCATCGTCACATAGCACCTGTACTTATGTCAGCGGCTCTTGGGCCTATGACAAAGCAAGTACATGACAGCCACCTTTTATTTACATGTAGGCGTGGGCTGTTTTTTAGGTAGAAATCCAGTTACCTTTCTATATCTTTGGGTACTACGAGATGAATAAAGAAGGGGTGGACAAATTTATTATGGAATTTAGGAGCTGGTTTGTCCAATTCAAGAACCATCAGAATTGTTTTAGGTGCCAGCTCCATTGATAACATTTAAAGAAAACCTCAAATGTTAGACGCCAGCTACACTTTTTTTAAGGCGTATTGGCGACCTGGCTCCTGGGAATTGTCCAGCCTGGAATAAAGCTAATCTGAAAGCCTGGTTACATGCTTGGTTTCTAGTTTCTTACTTCCTGCAGTACCATTCCTTGTATTCTGTATTATATAAGCTTTATGTTCGCCATTTCCTGTTATTTGTTGTTTAAAATATTTGCCTTTAAACTCTGCCTCATTAGAAGAGCTTTTATCTGCTAACTGTGCACTGAAGCACTGGCATAATTAATAATTAAAAAGCAGGTTTTAGCTGGGCTTCTTCGGTGCCCAGCCAGCTGCCTTTGAACCAAAGTACCTTGAGCCAAAAGATAATCCCCAGCACCAGATGTGACTATTGGCTTCCCTGTCATCGCTGTCCTGTGTTTTGTTTTATGATTCAGTCGTTTTTGTTTTATGATTCAGTCGTTCTGGTGAAGTGAATGACTCATTTACATACATTCAGTGACACAGTCGAAATTTACAGCATGTCTATTCTAGGTTGTTGAGAATGAATGCCAGTGAATTCCTGACAGCTCAATCTGTTTACCTTTTAGAAGGATTACTGTATTTGTCTTCGGTCATTGATGTTCAATGGAGTTTACAAAACACATGTAACCTAGAGAACCTGTTTGCTATGCAACAGTATACAGTGCTCCTCCTCCTCCTCCTCCTCCTCCTCCCAAATGCATATTTCAGTTTTGACCACTAGTGTCATATAAATACCGTTCCACGGCTCCAACGGTTAGATTTTCACAAACATGTTCTGTCTCTGTGTTTTTTCACTAAGATTCGCCATAGAAGGACAGATGGCTCATTGAGAAGGAAAGGTGGGTAGACATCTGTCTGTCTTTCAATATATTGGGACCAGCCACAAAACATTTGATGACTTGGTTGATGGACAGAAGCAGTGCATGCATGGTCAACTACTTTCATCCATCTTTTTATTGAGTATGGAGCCCCTTCAATTAATATTTTGGTTTAAGATGGCTAATCTTTCTGATCATTGGAATCATTAGTTGTTGCTTCCTGATCTGTCCTCTGTTTCATCATGCCGTAGACTTGCAATCAGTTTATGACCATCCTGTAGCGATGGCAGTCCTGTAATGGAGTCCATAATGGGACACCATGATATGTCTTTTGCTGGCTGTGAAAGTTGGATAACTTCTGGGAGTCCTTGAGAGATCTAAAAAAAGTGATTTTATAACTGGTGCCTAAACCAAGTTTTGAATGGAGCTGGCCATTGAGTGTGTGACATTCATAGCTGGGTATCTGGATGGTGTATGTTTGGTACTGTTACTGTACAAAGGAAATCTAAAAAGGAAGGTGAAAATGTTGTTTATCATTAAAGAAGAACCCAGTAAAAATAAATAAGTAACTTTTGCAGTGGGACCACCCCCACACTGCAAGGGTTATGTGCTTGTTTGTGTCTGGGTGTTTAAAAAAAAAAAGTTATACTCACCCGATCGTTCCAGCCGGCTTGTTCTTAGACCAGTCCCTAGAGCCTCTCTCCCCCTCCTCTGCAGCGGTCTAAGAATCTAGATAGGCAGAACCCGCTGTCAATCAGTAAGGTGGGTGGATCTCGACAGCATTGTAATAGCTCACTATATACTGAGCTTTGAGTCACAGGAGGAGGTTAGTATATGTCCTCCCGTGACCCTAAAGAGAGCTATGGGATAAAAAGTTTACCTCATAGTTCTCTTTTAAGAAAAAGTTTGCCCGGTGTTCATCTTGCTTTGGGCATTTTTTTGCCCCTTGTTTTAAACACTTATCTATGTATGATGTAGCTATGTGTGTATCTGTAACTGATTATAGTCTTTTGTTTTTAATGTTCTGAACAAATGCAGAATGATGAAATTGACCCCTGTGTTATATTCCGTCAAACCCTTGCATAATGGTTCTGATTTTTGCCTGAACTAATCAGTCATATCAGTTGTCAATGTTGACAAACGCTCCAACGTCTCACGTTCCAAGTAGATTTTCCATTGTTCGTATTGGAGTTCTTGAATTAGCCTTTTGTGTGTTTCCTGTTGAAGGATTGCTACATAAGTAGACTTCAATGTGAAATAGATGTCACTAGAACAAGTGAAAAGATTTCAGTGTGAAATGAATGCTATTGTGTTTGCTTAAGTCGTGCTATACAACAAATGACATGATTAGTGTTGTGTATCCATATGTTCAAGCCCAAATCCATGCTCCCCACCCATTTGTGGCTCCTGACATTTGTGGCTCCTCATTTGACACCACAGGGTGCTAAGTCTTCACCTCTTCTCAGGGCTGGCAGGATCTAACTGGATGCATGGAATAGGGCCGATGTGAAGTGAAGGGTTCTGCTGTGGCGATGCCACTTCATGGGTTGGCGCCATGACACCCCACATTTGCAGTATAGTCCTCAGTCCGGAACATTGGGCATTATTCAACACAGAAGACTGAGGACATCTTGTTGCCATGAAGAGCTACTGATGAAGGGGACAGCTCTGGATTAAAAATACGTTTTTCAGCCTTCATTTTTTACATAGTACCTGGGAGACGCATACAAAAATAAAGTTCAGCCCACAGTTGGCTTTTAAAAAGTAGTAGCTAGAAGATGGAACCCATGTTGAAAAAGTAAATGCACTCATCAGGGCTGGAAAAATCCCAGGAGCCCGGTCGCCAATACTCCTTAAATATAACAGCTGGCTCCTAACTTTTTAGGTTTTCTCCTAGTTGTCAATAGAGAAAAAAAAATCCCAGATTGGTTCCTAAATTCCATATTATTTTGTCCACCCCTATCCTTACTGCTCTGACAATTGGTGCAGCCTCCTGCCTCTACATGGACCTCTTTTTCTGTTTTGCAACATTATGTCTATCAACAGACAATCATCAGCGCCAGGGATCATTTTTTTACAGCACTTCTCTGGTTAATGGATCTACTTGCAACACAATAATACCAGTATTATAGGAATTTACAGGACTATTCATAATATTGTGGTGCTCATGTCATTTGCAAATGAGCGCAATCGCCATCTGATTTATGTTATTTGTATTCCTAAGAACATTCAACTAGAAGAGAAATTACGCTAAGAACATTTGTGTTTGCCCCATTCTCCCAACAGCTGGTTAACCAGCGCAGAATGATTGTATTTGCAGTTTCAGTGGACAGATAGCTAAGCATGTTTTTTTATATAATTATACCTCTATCATTTTTTTTAAAGAAGACTGATCAAAGTGAAAATAATGCTTTTTTTTAATTTTGTTTATTTAGTTTTTTTAGTTTTCTACTTTGTGGGCTTCATAAAAAATAAAATATTTTTTGCAAGACCATATCACCAAAATAAGGCTTTGTTTACCCTAAAAAAATGTATATGCATTACTGTAATGTATCAGTAATAACAAAGTTGTTGTCTAATAAATAGAGGTGCACCAAAATGAAAATTTCAGATTTTATTTTAACTTTTGTTCAATTTTTTTTAAATATTTTATTTTTTATAAACGTTTAAATTTTTTCATATTTAGTTTTATTCATTTTTTAATATTTTAATTTTTTACTTTTACTTTTAGGGGCTTTGGGACTGTCCTTAATTATTTACAAACACTCAGCGATCACTGAATGTTTGTTCCACTCTCCTTCCTGACAGCTGTCACAGGAGGCTGAGCGAGCTGAGCTCAGCCTCCTGTGACAGCACTGCAAGCTGTCTCCACCCACACTGCTCTCCTCTGATCTGTCACAGGAGGCAGTGCGGGGAGGAGAGACGCCGGTCACTCACAGCGATCTCCTCCCGCAGCGCTCGGCCGCCTGTTTCTCTCCTCCCCGCTGGGACACAGAGCAGCGACCAGCGGGAGGAGAGAAAGAATGGATGCACCGCTGTATCAGCCAGAAAATGGCACTTTCTGAATTATGCCAAAAGTGCCATTTTCAGCTGATATATTTTGGCGGCCGATATATCGGTGCATCCCTACTATGCATTTCTTTGTTTCACAAGCGGTATACAAGTGTGAGCGCTGAAGTGGTTAAATATGGCTTTTGCCATGTGTTCATGTAAAAAGAATAAAATCACTCTAGATTGCTTTTTATAGGCTATTTCCAATTAAGAGTTTTGAGTAGATGATGATGGGCTTGTAGTCTGATGTGTAAGTATCACCATGCCCCAGATTCAACTTTCATGAGGTGTAGACTTGTCGTTGTTTTATTTTGAAAGCGTTAGAAGTACATATTTATTCTCAGACACCAGTGACATAAAACCAGCATGCACATACAAGCCTCTTCCCCCCCGGGAGACTGATTTTGAAAGCTTCTGAGTGGATTCAGGAAAAGCACTATACACCGTGTGCTACAACAGGCAGCTGCCTGCTTGCATATCTCAGGTTGACCGTTGTCCTTTATTTAAGGGAATTGTCCCCATGTTTAGAAAAATTCTTCTATGGAAGTGTGCTTTAAAGGAACTATGGGGTTAAGTCTTTTCCCCATAGTTCTCCTTAGGGTAACGGGAGGACACAAAGTAGCGTCCTCCCGTCGCCCTAGGCTCAGTATACCGCATACTGTAGCTCGCGGTATGCTGAGATGCTGCAGTATACCTCGAGCGACTGCTCGCGGTATATTGAGACGCTGAAGTGGATCCCGACAATTGTGCCTGGATCCGCACAGCTGCGTGACTGACAGCTGGCTCTGCCTATCTAAAGGAAGAGCCAGCTGTACCCGCCCCCTCCCCCGTCCGTTCCGCCAGTCAGCGCAGCGAGCCGTGACAGGATCGGGAGGTGAGCGAACGCCGGTATGTGTTTGCTCACCTCCTGATCTACTGAGACGACCTGTCATAGTCTCATTGTCACAGGTCGGCTAGAACTATGAGGTGAGTGAAAAGCACTCACCTCATAGTTCTCCTTTTTAATTCTGTGGTTTTATCTACTATACAATCAAATCTTTTTTGTGATGCTGTACTTTTCTTTCTACTTATTCACAATCTCCTGGCTTTTCATGATACAAGGTTAGTCCACTGACTCATGTTTCTGTAAATATGTGTGGGTGGAATCACCTACTGGCTTGGGGACCCTGGAGGTAAAAATCTCTGCAGCTAAGCACCCAAGACCACCCAGCTATTTCCAGAATTGCGAAGGGAACTGACACTTTCGTCTCAAATTTTTTTTTTGCATTATGTAGATTACAGACTACATTATATAGGGCACAGCAGGTTTGACGGTTCCTGAAATATATAAGATGGCGGAGGGTGACAAAGCGGAATTTTTAAAATGTAAATTATTTTGTGGTCCAGTAAAGTTTATACTGTTTATTGGGGTTTGTACTGTGTTGCAGTCTTTCAAAAGCCGATCTGCGTCTTCACCTGCTTTCCATTATATGATCCATTCTTGTTCCTTTCACACACTTGCCCCCCCCAGCTGTCACTCACGCAGCTGGGCGGATCTCGATATCGGAATCCGCTCCGGCGCCTCAGTATACCGCGAGCTGCAGCTCGCGGTATACTGATCTTAGGGTAACGGGAGGACGCTAGTTTGTGTCCTCCCGTTACCCTGAGGAGAACTATGGGGAAAAACACTGACCCCATAGTTCTCCTTTTTAAGGGGTTAATTGCTATTTTAACCTGTGTGTGTCATTTTGTGTCTGTAACGAGGCCAAACATTCCAGGGCATGTAAAGTTTTGATCATGGCCATTTTGGTGATTTCTGGTATCATGATTTAAAAAGAGCCAAACGACTATGTGATAATATATGGCTTCATATGATCACTATGCTTAAATAAAAGACATTTTTTTGGTATGATCATTCATATTTTCAATATCAATACCAAAATGTCACGATTTTATGTACATATATATCGCCAATGGTTTAATTTCTCCAGTTTGACCATTAAAGGAGAACTATGGGGAGAGTGAAAGCTGTCGCATGTCGGCTCTATTGATCGAAAATTGAGTGATCAAATACAGCTAATCGCTAAGTTCCCGATCTTCTCCATGCAGAGGACGGTGAATGTCAGTCACCGCTCCTCGCAGGGATTCCCCTATCCCCTCTCTGTTCCTCCAGCATGCTGACTGGAGGGACAGACAGGGGGCGAGCACAGCTGGCTCTAGAGAGGCAGAGTCAGCTGTCAAACAGGCAGTGCGGCTTTGCGCTGTCAGCATATAGCGGGCAATAGCCTGCTATATGCTAAGTTTTTGATCACAGGAGAACATTAGTATATGTCCCCCTGTGACCCTAAAGAGAACTATGGACCAAACAAAAGGTTGGGCCATAGTTCTCTTTTAATACACTAGTCTATTCCCTCAGCAATCCACAGTGTGATTTGTCCTTGCACATGAATACTGCCAAATGCTTAGATTTCTGGTTCCAGGTGCTTTTGTCTGGCTTTTTATAGAAACACATATAATGTCTGTGCGGGAAAAAAAGCTGCAAAGACTTTGATACACTTCAAAGGAATGGCTTGTATTGTGATCGGTCTGCACACACATTATCTTGTATGTTACAATTTGCTCCAACGTCTGCATACTTTATGCTTCCCTCATATGATTAGGGGTAGGCTCGATGTTTCGAGTTGAGCATGAGTTCGACTCAAACATCGGCAGTTTGTGTGTTTAGAGCACACACGAACTGTCAGGGATTTGGGTTGGCTGTTCCCTAAAGGGTATGGTATTGTTTGAGGGGGAACTGCACTCTTTTTTTTTTTTTTTTTTTTAAGTCACTTTTTGCTGCAGCAGGTTTTATAGATGTACAGATGTGCCACTTTTACAGGCAGTTTAAGGGGACCCCCAGGCACAATTTTTCATTTTTATTGTTTCACTTTAAGTGATGTTAAAATCACTGCTCCTTTAAAAACGGTATTTTATTTATTAACTTTTAACAGTGTTTTTTCATTGATACATGTCCCCCAAGGCAGTACCAGAAACCCCATACTCCTTTTTATGTCCAATATCTTGCATATAAGGCTTCAAAATGGGGACAATTGATTTTCAAAGTTCTAGTCCCATAGACTTGCATTAAATTTGAGTTTGAATTCGAACCGAACGCGTGGGTGTTTGGCCCATCACTAATTATGATAGATTTTTATATAACATCTTCATACTATCTTCGTCTGTAGTTAAATATTTTTTAAATGTCACTTTTTGCTGCAGCAGGTTTTATAGATGTACAGATGTGCCACTTTTACAGGCAGTTTAAGGGGACCCCCAGGCACAATTTTTCATTTTTATTGTTTCACTTTAAGTGATGTTAAAATCACTGCTCCTTTAAAAACGGTATTTTATTTATTAACTTTTAACAGTGTTTTTTCATTGATACATGTCCCCCAAGGCAGTACCAGAAACCCCATACTCCTTTTTATGTCCAATATCTTGCATATAAGGCTTCAAAATGGGGACAATTGATTTTCAAAGTTCTAGTCCCATAGACTTGCATTAAATTTGAGTTTGAATTCGAACCGAACGCGTGGGTGTTTGGCCCATCACTAATTATGATAGATTTTTATATAACATCTTCATACTATCTTCGTCTGTAGTTAAATCTTTCTCTTCTTTTTTGCAGTTATTTAAAGATCCATATAAACAACTTGTGTAACAACATCCAAGAACTAGTCTTTCTTGTGGATAATGCTATGCCCAGTCTTTTTGGTTCTACATTGATGGTCGTGGAGTAACCTTTACTGTTTAGACCTGATAAGTAAACATTTTTCTTTTTTAGAAAAACTGCTCAATTTATCTTTCTTTTTTCCCCGTGAATTTCTTCCTTGTATTACTTTTGGAGGTATCTTGGTTTTACACTTGTGTGGTTTATGCCAGTTAGGAGAGGTGGGTTATCAACCGAGCATGACAAATCTCAGGGACTCAGTAACTATGGTGACCAAAAAAGGATACTGGTACCACAGACCTTCCAGATAATTTTAACCTCTTTCAGTTTGTTACTGGCTAAAAGCTTCAGCCTGGCTTTCTGCTTCAAACCAAGGAAGTGAAAATGTACAGTATGTGATGCACTTTGTTTTTGAGCCTAGTCACTTCTTTTCAGGGTTTTGTACATACAATAGGTGGAAAAACTGAATGCTTTTGAGCAATTGTGTTTTTTGGAGAGGTTTTGGTTTGTGTTTGGTCCCTTCATAATATTCTGACTGGTTGTAAAGTGGTAATACTATCTTGCTAAACCCCTACTGAAGTCCTACTCCAAACAAACCATTATGTCCACATATCGTTTACTTTTTACAGATAACTACCATTGGTTAAAAGAGCAAGTCATGTTTCTGCAGCATGAGAACCATTTAAGGTATTATAAAATCTTCATGCTGTTTTCAGCTATGCCTAATTTAACTGCTGGAATGGTGATCCAAGAAACATGCCTTTCAGGCATGTCTGCAATAGCGTATACCACTCACCATTCACTTTTACGCAGTAAAAATATCATCAGTACACAAAACACTGCATCAGCATTATAGCATGTGTCCAGCTGTGGTGAACTAGAGAGGTTAAGCAAGCTGGACCTAGCATCTGGGGTGTTTATTGAGCGGGTTTTACTACGTAATACAGTGGAAAGGACAGTGATGATGAAGAGGGATATAAAAAACAAGGGTCAAACTTCTAAAAATTCATGAAATAAGGGTCTGGGGGGCTTTACCCTATAATGTAATGTCAGCAATAATCCAACTCTGTGTCGAGGGACCAATTATAGATCATGCACAGTGTCTGAAGTACAATACCAGCGTTCAAATAGCAACAAACAGCAGTTGCAGAACTACAAGCCTTAGCATTTACACTCCTGTCTGTAACTCATGTGCAAAGTCTGCTTCTTGTGAGGCCCTGGAGCTGTGAGTACGCAAATCTATGGGCAGCCAGGTGTAAATGGATGGGCGTACAGTTACCCCCGACTCCTCCCGAGTCTGGAAAAACGAACGGATCAGAGATCAGTTTTTTCGGACCGGATTGGGGGTAATCTGATGTAAATACCTTTTGCATCCGATTCCCCATATAGCGACATGGGGTCCGGTAATTGCAGTTTTTTGCTCCATCGCAAGATGCAGGAAAAAACTGTATGGACCGGGATGTCGCAAACGGTGACATCCGGTCAGTACTGCTGTGATCAGGAGAGGATCTGTGCATGGATCTTCTCCTGATCAGCCCATGTGAAAGGGGCCTAAGTTTGCTTTTCCAAATGTATTCAGGAGGGAAGTCCAGACACTGTTCAGTCATGCATGTCACCCTTGGCTACTCGAAAATTTAAAATGCATTTTCACAAGATAATGTGTGTTTTTTTTGTACATGCTACACCACTGAAGGTGAGCAGTGCAGGCATGCGTGCCAAATGACCTATATAAAAGCGTTAAAGGAAGCCTTTGATAAATAATTTAAGTGACAAGTCATGCTTTCAAAGTCAAAGAACACGTTTTAATTAAGCATGACTGACTGTTTTACTATGTATAGGAAAATTAACAATTTGTTCCAACTTGAAGGGAATTTCCATGAAAAGTGGAAAAAAATGTCTGCCCCACTTCCTCCCATTACATATTACAGCGCCTATGGATTATTGTCATGGAGAGGAGCAATATCAGATTTTTCAGTTTATTCACCTGCTGGTAATGTAAAGGTGGCCATACACCTTACAACCATCACACGACTTTCGTTGTGCGATGGTTGTAAGGTGATTAAAAGTTCATACGACCTGCCCATCTTGGACAGGCAGATCGTACTTGCGATCATCGCAAGTCCTCCCCGCTGAGGGGAGGGCTTTACAGATGATTGCAATGGTGAGCGGGCAGTGTGCCTCTGCGCACCTCGGGCCGTGTGGCTTTCATCTTGCGATCGCACTACCAACCCGCCGAAAATTGTATAATTTTCGGCGGGTTTTCTGGCATGCTCGTAAGACGAAAATTGTGCGACCTTACAGTATATGCGGTCGAACGCTGCACATACACCTTACGATTATCGTACGATCGCTGGATCACCCGTGATTATCGTACGCTAATCGTCAGGTGTATGGGCAGCTTAAGGCAGACAACGAGCTTAAAGCGCACTGTATTTCGATATTGCAGAGCTTATAGGCACCTTTTATAACACAGACTTTCTAGTTTTGGCTGGCTGTCAAAACACCTGAACAATGCCTGCATCCTATCAGTTTGTTCAGGTATTTTGACAGCCAGCTGGGCCGACTAGCAAGATACTGAAGCTTGGCCCAGGGGGAGATTCCTCCATCCACACAGTTGAGCGTAGATGGAGGAATCTGTTGCACTTTTCCATCTGACCATAGAAAATCTGCAGATAATCTATAGTTTTATGGCCAGCTTTATGAGGTTTTCTCTGTTCGTTAATGGAGCTGGCTCCTAAAACAAAAAAACCTGTGGGCTCCTGGATTGGACAGGCTGGCTGCTGAATTTCATAAAAATGTGTCCACCCCTGCTTCCCAGTTTGGGCATGAAGATAAATCAGACTTCCAAAGAACAAAGAGATCATTTTTCAGTGTACTGTAGAAGTTAGTGAGAACATGGCGGGTTCTGGAATCTCTACAGTGGGGATTCATTTCTTTGCTGCTTTAACAGAGCGTATTAGTGCATAAATATTGGATTGGCAATCTACCGGTGCAATTTTAGGCTGCCAAGAAACCATTATTAACTGTTGGTTTACACAGGGGAATAATGTTTTAAGTGCATGGGCTGCACTCTTTCCTCTGATTGCCCATAAAATGAAAACATATCGATCATCATGAGCAGCAGTGATCTCCTCTGGTGGATATGTTTGTTTTTCTTACCCTTTTCCCACTTGATGCAATATTGAGCCCAGCTGTGCCAGTAAATCCTTCATCCACAAGACTGATAATGCTTTTAGTTAACTTGTGTAACAAAATACCTTCTCGCTGAAGTCCGTTAACATGTGACCTGTTATCTCAGAGGGAAGGAAGTATAACAGGATTTCACTATTTCTGACTGGGTAGTGGGAACTGTGTTTGTTCTGTTTCATAAATCACATGTACGAGTAATGCAGGTTGAGGAGGAGCCGTATTTCAGCCGGTACAGATGTTTGTGTGCAAAGTGATGTTTGGTGGCTGTCACGGATGTCATGCCCATTGGCATGTGTTTTAATGTCATCTGTTGTTGAGCATTGCTCAGTCCTAGTTTCTGGAAGGATCAAAATAATGACTGTTTTTTTTTCAATCCTTCAGTTGCTTTGCATTGTGTTTTACATTGCGTTCAGGTGCATTGCTTTAAAATGCATACATATGCTACCATTTTACACAACTCACATCTCCACAGCATTGTGGTGTGGACGAGGCACATAGAAAGCCATTGTTTTCTATGTGCCCTTGCAGTGACCTGCAATGATTCGGTGGGTAAAAACGCTGTTCCCAGCATATGCATAAACAAGCGCTCAGTGAAATCTGTATAACAATAACATTATGCACCCCAGAGAAGACTGTGTGGTGTGAATAAAAAACAGACACCTAAATCCAACATTGGCAGTCAGTAAAGCTCTGGGGAATCGGAGCTTCTAGGGTTATATAAAGGAATACAGGGGCTTTTAGAGGTTGGGATAAACGGATTAAATCTAGTGATGGGTTTGCCGCGGCCAAATCAAATAAAATGTGGCCAACTTTAATGGAAATCTGTCATAAGAGCATAATGAAGTCTGCCATTGCTTATGTCTTCTTTTTAGAATGCTATTCTTCAGGCTGTAATGCTCATATGTTGGCTTAAATGCAGACCAGGAACAAGTATGGGGGAAAAAACGAATTCTGCCACTCATTTACATCTCTTTAATTTTTATCACGGCATGTGTTTTTTAAATCCTGCATGATTCCGTTTACCTGTGTTTTTTTCCCATATGGATGATTGATACAGTATTTACAACATGCTACATATAATTTATTTTTTTTACTTTTTTGAAAAATTGGACAATAAGCCAGAAAGAGAGATGCATAATATTAATGGTGTTGCCACAACAGAGGTTGGGAGTGTTTTCCAAAATACAGCCAAGAGACCTATCTAAGGTTTACCATTATCAAATCCATATGTTCAGTGAGACTGTTAATAACAATTGTGTAATAAAAATAAAGTTCTAACCAACAATTGTGATATACAGACTCTTAACATGTGACAAACAATAAATCCTCCAGTTGGGAATATGATGGTTGCAATATGTAGGTTTAAAAGTAGAGTACTGGGTTGGTATGGAAGATGAAATAAGGCAATATAAATATGTTCTGTGTATGACAAGTAGAGCCCTTGTGGTGCTAAAATGGTTAGGCTCTCATCAGAAAATTATATGTCAATAAGATTTGGCCGGGATGGTGATAGTTACAAAGAGATTGTGATTCTGGTGATCTATGGGATCCAGAAGTAGTATAGCAGTAAGTTATGTAGAGGGGGAAGGAAGGGGTGAAGACAAAAACAGAAGAAGAGAGAGGAGAAAAACCACACCTATTTTAATGCATTCAGCCTCACATAAAATTAAGTCTTACACACATGACAAATCCTGAGAATAAAAAAAAACACACGTTATAAAACAGGCGAAGACATGTCTCCCATGTTTTAAAACGCACTACAATGCACCAAAGAATGCAGTTGAGTTTTAAAATGGTAACTAAAAAAATTAATAAATCAGCATCAGTTAGTCCTCAGTGTGTATGAACCAGCAAGAAAAAATCTCCTGCCACTTTCACCGGGGTACAATACCCCACCTCCTCTGCCACCTTCTACGTGCTGTCCTATTTGCCTGTTTGGTCTGTTTCTGTGCTGTAGTGTACAAGAACTGTGTGAACAGGGTGTTGGATTGGGAAAAGTAAATCTCCACAATGAAGGAGACAAGTTATCAGAGCCCTTATTATGAAGGTGCTGTAGATAATTAAAGACAAACCAAGCTCAAGCCAGCTTGAATTTTGGCTAATTCCCTCCAATTCAACTGAAATTTGAGCCGTGGGTAGCCTTTTATTAGCATGTGGCTTGACAAAATTTGATTCAAAATTTGATTTAAAACCGGTGAAAAATGTTTGTCTGAACAGTGACTGCATTCTATCTTGTCTGAATACAATAGCTGGCAGTGGTGATTCCTCCACCCATGCTGTTTAGCGTTGATGGGGGAATCTAGTGATTTTCTCTGGCTCAGACTGCAGGCTAACGAGAGACAATCTGTATGTGCATGGCTAGCTTAACTGGATGATTCTCACTTGGCAGAATGCTTATTTCAGTAAAATATTGAACAAGATTGGCAAACAAACACAAAATGCACACACGTGTTTCCTTCATGAACTTGTATGTGTCAAAGCTGTTTAATGTGATGGATTTTTGTTTTTAAACTGAAGAAATAAAATTGAGACTGCTTACATAGAGTGTAAATGAAGCGCTGCATGGATTCATCTCTTGTGTGTTGGAGGAGAACGCTCCCTCTTCCCTTATACATGTCAGTATGGCAGTGGCTGACGCCAATTGACGCTATGGTTTTCTTGTCGGCCTTTTCTCTTTAATGAGGCTAGGAACGCTAGGGGCAGTGTGTTGGAACACGTGCGTCATTTGTGAAATGCAGTCAGATATATTTTAAGGATAGTGCTCTAAATTCCTGAAAGATGCCATCTCTGGAAAAACTCAGATTCCTATTCATGCCGAGATAATGGATTTTATGCTTTCAGAAACATTTCTGTTTATTACATTGTACTTCAGTTGTATAGCGGCTACTCTCCATGTTTCCTTGGTGCTTGTGTTCATTTAAAGGGCTTTGGGCAAGATTTTGGTTAACCCTTGCAGTGGGGCTACCCCCTCACTGCAAGGGTTAGCTCAGGGGTAGCCAAATTCCAGCTCTCCAGCTGTGGTGGAACTACAAATTCCACGAGGCATTGCAAGATTCTCACAGCCACAGACGTGACTCTCGGAGAGAGGCATCATGGGATTTGTAGTTTCACCACAGCTGAAGGGCCGGATATTGGCTACCCCTGGGTTAGCTGCTCATTTTTGTCTGTGGAGGAAAATAAAAAAAGTTATACTTACCAAACCTTGGAGTTGGCTTGCTTTTAGACTGGTCTTCTGGCCTCTCTCCCCCCTGTGCTGCAGCAGACTGAGGTCCCTGAGTCATCATGTTCTATACACAGTGTATAGGACTTAAGACATACCACAGCTGCAGCGTAGGAGACAGGCTGGAGGGAGCGCTGTCATAGCTGGCCATCTCCGAGGATCGGGTGAGTATAACTTTATTTTCCTTCCTAGACCAAAATGAACAGTTAACCCTTGCAGGGCGGGGGTTAGCCCCACTGCCAAGGGTTAATAAAAACTTTCAGTGCAAATGAAGCCAATTATGGGTTTTGGTGTAATGAAGTGTACAGCGCTAAATGCCCTTCAGGAAATTAGATAACGGTAGGGATCATATGGTGTCACCTCCGTGTCAAACACAATTATGGGTTTTGTTTTTTTTTTCAGTTGTGGATAGAGTTGAGAACCACATGCAAGTTTTTGTGTCTCCGTTATGGATATTCTCCTTCTCTATTTATCCTGGTGACTGTTATCACTGAAAGTGGCAGTGAAAGAAAATCCCAAACTTTGGGTTTTAACCATAACCGCAAAAGATGAGAAATCTTCCAATGAAGACGCTAGTTTTGGTGACCCTCTGGGATTTCCCTCCCTTTTTGGAGGGATTTCCTCACTTCCTGTTATGGCTATTGGACAGGAAGTAAAGGGAAATCTCCCCAATGGGACACAGACGGTAAAAATAAAAGGTCACAGGAGTTATAACCCTCCCTTACTCTACCAAAACTAACAAATACATTTTGGCTTTAGTTCTATTTAATCAGTCTTGGAGTGCTGCAGATTCAGGTAGACAAGTAAGCATACATACATCCTGCACCCCTTTAAAATCCAAGCATGTTCACACATTATATCCGTTTCTGGGGTGGGTTGCCTGTGGCAGCAGAAGAGGTGAGGGACTGCCAATGTCGTCTGTTCTGTGTTCACTCATCGTAATTTTAACATTTTACTGAACAACATTTGTAAGGGACATGTTAAGAATGGGGAGAATTTATCAGAATCAGGAGCAGTTGCCCATGGCAACGAATCAGCTCCTCTCCTAGTTTGTTCAGTGCAGGTTTGAAAATGAAAGATAGAAGCTGATTGGTTGCCATGTACAGCTGTTCCTGATTTTGTCTGTTCCAGTTTTGATAAATTCCACTCAATGTGTTCCAAAATCTCTTGTGGCGCACTGGAGGTTCAACTTCTATACAGCTGTTGCTGTCTTGATAGACCTCGTCACTGAAATGTGTGGTAATCCTGTGGATATTCTTTATACATCATTGAATAAGAAGAAGAATAGCAGGGGTGCTCATTTAAATGTATTCATTATGGAAGACAATTTGCCAAATGATTGATTTACTTCAAATGCACGAATGGCTGATATTTAAAAAAAAAAAAACCCTGTCTTAATGGACATTCATAAGCTGCTATCGCGGACCACCCTCTGAATATGTCAAATGCCCCCTTGTTCTTGGCTTCTATACTTTCTGAGTGGCTGACCTGGAACAAATATACAGAGACATGTTTCTGGTAAAAAGACTCAAAAAGTATTGTGGGATGAGGCGCTGGACGAGGAATTTCTAGTCGAATATCAGCAATATTTGGGCCTGATGGCTTGGTTCCGGGAGCTCTATACAAAATGGCGGGCCCTCCAGAGGGGAACCAGAGTTTCACGTGAATGAAGACTAAAACATGTGTCGGGTAATTGTCTCGAGTAAAAAAACCAAAAAAAAAACCTTTATTGGCTTTACAAGAAGATACACACAGCCAATGCATTTTGGGGGTCAGGAACCCCCCTTCAGGACACTGATGCACTCTAAACTTACAGCTCCTACACACAATCCTATTTCTCAGGCATGAATGTATATCCTTGGTGTAAAAAGATATTTGCAGCAGTTCAGCTTTTGTACAAAAAGTATTGAAGACGGAGAGTCATGATGGCTGCCAGGCAACTGCCGTTTTCAGGAGAGGTCAACGATGGCAGTGTACATATTTCATTCATGACATGTTTCTTTTAAATAAGAATGCTAAGACTAAAAAAATCTGTAATCTGTAATTTGTAATGGATGATGAACAGGCCTTTTTGACACCTAGAGAGGTGAACCATCGCCTTCAGAAAATCAACATCAGAAGCTTCTCAACAGCTTCTAGCATTTCCAACATTCTATATAGAGATGGAGAAGTGAGGAGTGTTCCCATACAGCAAATGCCAGCAATACAATATAGCTGGCGGTATTCTGGATTGCACTGTATAATGTACTGTTGCTGCGTTTTGTAGTCCTCTATAGCTAGTGGTATTCGGCATTGCACCACTGTATAATGTACTATTGCTGGGATTTGTTGTACTCCTCCTATAGCTGGTGGTATTCCGCATTGCGCTGTATAATGTATTATTGCTGGGATTTGTAGTCCTCTATACCCTTAAAACAGCATTTAAAACTCTTTTTCCTTTTAACATCTCTGAAACTGCAAACAGTAGCCGAGAGTAGTACATTATACATATTGTATAATGTACTATTGCTGGAATTTGTAGTCCTCTGTAGCTGATGGTATAATACACAGCACAATGTACCATCAGCTATAGAGGAATACAAATCCCAGTAATACATTATAGAGCACCATGTGGGGGGGAGTGCAGGCTTACCTGAGCAGTCTTCCAGCAACTTGCTTCTGAGATAGGGCCTGTCTATCGGCGATTGTCATCCCCCCCCCACACCTGCTCCTCCTTCTCCCCGCGTCCCTGTGCCAATCGTGGATGTGGGAGGGCAGTGAGAGTGAGGCGGGGAGGAGGTGCGGTGTGTTGAGCGTGGATGCGGGCGGGTCTGGCAGCGGCGAGCGTGAGGTGCGGCGCATGAACAGGGCCAACTAACCAGAAGCCGATTAATCGATGATTGAAAAAGTTGACAACTTTTTCAATCATCGATTATAATCGATTATGTCGATTAGTTGTTGCAGCCCTACTCACAGGAGACGTTGTTTAGAGTGTTCTATTTGGGGATCCTGTGAGACCCCGAAACGTTGTTTAGAGTGTTCTATTTGCAACTACGTTAATAAACACGTACTGAACTTGCTTTGGAGTGCCGGTGTCCATCCTTTACTGATATTTTGTCGGAAGCCACCTGCTGACACCTGCTGCACCCACCCTCCATTTTTGGAGCAGCGGCTCTGAGTGCGATGGGTACACGGACTGTATCACTGACTACCATGACACTGGCTACCTTGCTTGGTGCTGTTGCGTCATTGTAATAAATTATTATTATTTCATCCTGCTAAGCTGACTATTCAGGAGTAAAACGGGCTACAGGTATCAACCTCTTCAAAATCTCAAAGTTTATGTAAATTAATATATATATTAAATGTTGTTTTCTTGCTTCTTCAAAGTGAGCCTGTCATGTGAGCCAAGATTCACCAGCTTTGCCTTTGGTGTTCCTGGAGCTGATCTTTCCCCATTATTATTGTACCATACCTTATTCTGCATTGTTTCTTTGTGTGGAGGTGGTCATCTTGGTAGAGGCAGGACTTTTGCTTCCTAATGCCAGAGCCTCCAGCTAGAATACAGTAACCAGCACAATGGTGATATCGCCCGATCTCAATTGAAATCTCCTGAGACCAGCAGGGCCCCAAATATCACACTGCAGGTATGCACTGGAGTACCTGCAGGTACACTGCAGGTCTGCACTGGAGTACCTAGGCGCGCACACACACACACACACACACACACACACACACACACACACACACCTGGAAGTGCACTGATATTTGTTAGGAGGAATTCCAGACAAGAGGTACATTTTCCAGGGTACTGCGTAGACACTATGAACATTTCTACATTTTCTCTATAACATCGCACATCTTCCATTATTTAGTTCAGTTCCACTTTAAATGGCAAAAACTGCTTTTGCGGGTTGGGTGGGAAAGGTATTTTTACAGTCCACAGCATATGTGAAGGTATTAATAACAGCTAACCTTTTCTCTTCTGCTGTCAGTTTGAACCTCAACTGGAATAACCTGTATATCTTATTTCTCAGTATGCCATTGTTACAGACATTGTTTAGAGTTTCATTAACTTACCAAGGTACTAGGCTGGCTATACAGTGCAATATTTTTTATTGTTCAACCCGCAGGCATCAACACTACGAGTGTGTCGATTTGAGGAATGCCACTGTTTGCTTTGTATTCTTACAGTATACCCGAACAGAGTACAAAGTTGTACAAAGATTTTCCGTCCGGCTCCTTTAATCAGGTTCCTCACCGGCTGAAATTCGCACAGTGTATGGGCACCCTAAGTAGTGATGAGCCTTGGCTTAGTGCAAACCCATTTTGACCGAGTTCCCCTAAGCCCGCTCAAAACTGTGACTGCTGCCCCATCCTTCCAGCCCAGTCATTTGCGGGGAGGTGCATTGCCTGCCCCATAACTACACCTCATATAGGGGTGGGAAATGCCCCTGCCATCACTGATTGGGCCAGGAGGGGAGTTTGGTGGTCAAACATTTCAATAGGCATGGGTGTACTTGAGCGAACAGTGTTCACACCAAACCCTGACTTACCACTACTCCTTACCTTCCACACTACTTAGATCCACTGTGGTGGCGTTTGGGTGGTTGAAAACCTTACATTACTTGGTGGCCTGGGGCTCTTGCTGTCCTGCATGAATAGGATAACCATGTCCCATATAACACTGTGTAGCCCAGTCATGTATAAGGGGAGACAGACTAGCGGTGTTAAATTTGTTTACTGTGGTCAAACACAGATACAGTGCAAACTGATTGATGTTACTGATCATTAAGGCAAAATTATGTTCTAATAAATAGTTTTAAACAGTTCTTTAAAGGGATTTAAAAATCACTGAAGTGTTATAGCAAACATTTTCATATTTGCTTGAGCATGACATTTTGAAATCTCTCACTTCTATTTCCATTTGGTCCCCATAAATACCTTTTTGAATAGATACCGAGAACCACTATTACATACATGTTTCGTGTGCCTGTGTCCACATTTCTAATATCTAACATTGTAGTCACACATACAGAAGCACTGTGCTCAGAGACTGGTACACTTTTTTTTTCTTTCACTACTCCCTCACATCTCAACACCTACTTCCTAATGTCCCACCCACCTCTACTTAACCAGCTTCTCCTACAACCTGGAGCCTGGCTCCATGTGACATGTGGTGCAAGGCATTGTGAGAGATGACCTAGAACAGCGATGGCAAACCTATGGCATGCGTGCCATGAAGGGCACGCAAAGGCCCCTGTGGTGGCACGCAAGCCTAGGTGCCAGTTGCTGGGGCCCGCACATTCCAGGTTCTCACCTGGGGTTCTCCAAGTCACGTTAAGTTTTTAAAAATGGCCGCTGCATTTTGATGTTTAAAAAGTTTTTGATGTTTTAAAACTGTTCAGGTCTGGATATGGTGTGAACAAGCCCTAAAGGCCCATTCACACCACATTCAGATTACCTCCAGACCAGACTGTTTCCAGACCCAAAATGCATCCGAATATATCCCTATGCTAATACTGCTTGTTCTATTTTGTCTGGTGTGGAATGCACTTGAACGCATCAAAAACGTATGAAACGAACCTGTAAGACCATTTTAAGCTAAAAAAAGACCATAAACAAAAAAACATTTTAATCGTGGCAAAAACGCAATGCACTATGTTCCAGATCTGGTCCGGAAAATGGTGTGAACCCAGCCTGGATGAGAAAAACTTTGGCCAATTTTAGAATTTCATTCGCCCGAGAAAACATTTCCATCCTTTTAGGTTTTTCCTCACTATGGTTGACAGAGATTGTCATTTTGGCCCCATTAACTATTAGAATGTCTGACAAACTTTCCCAAAAATGTTTTTTTATTTCTATTAGCATATGGTCAACTATAGACTTGCATTGTGAGAAGAAGTAAAACACAATCACTGTGGAGCACTGAGAAAGCAGATCCCATGTATGCGGTGAGCAAATATGGCTGCTCCATACATATAGAACTACAAAGTATGCATAGAAAACAATAATAAGATTTATATGATTACTAACATTTATTATATTTCTTTTACTTGTATAAAAAGATTACATTCTCTTTATCTCAGTGGCAGACTGAGTACTCTGTCTGATACATGGCTTCCTAGTCTGGATTGCAGGCTTGTCATGGAACTGTCATTGGACATCTTTGTTTCTGCCTGTTAGTCTGAGATCAATCAGAGCAGACTTTGTCATGCGCTCTTTGTAACAGGCTGTCAGAATGCTGACTCACAAAGTTACTTGTAAACATTGCAATGATACAAATGTAACTGGCACTTTCCCCGATTTGTACGCCTTTGAAGGGAAATACTCATTTTATGATGTATACAGCAGCTCATAGTTGGGGAAAAGCATAAATACTTCCTTGACCAGGGTAACCTAGCTGACTGAATTTTGGGTGGGTCTACCATTTGCCCAGATCACGCTGTGTGTAATAGCTTAAAGTGACACTAAACTCAGGAGTTAAATCTTAAAAATGCATTCAAGTACACCTACTATTAACATAAATGCTATTTGTGTATCACCCAGCTATAGATCCTCAAATCATCTCTGAATTGGTGCTGACACTGTCCTTCCTTCAGGAAGGTGGCTATTTTTGTTCCCCATGGCCCCTGTGTGTGTGTTTATAAAGTAGCCACAGTGAAGCAAAGGTAAAGATTTTAAAGAAGAATGCTCACGAAAAAACGTCGAACTTTTATTTAATCTATCAGGGGACTTAGTGCATGCTGCACTTCCTGCAGTTGTCGTTTCTCAACAGCGTGGTCTGAAAGTTTACCCACTGCCGTCTAGCCACACTGCTAGCAAGGAGACAGAAGTTTGAGCTACAGCGCTGGTCTCTGGCAGCAGGGGTTGCTCTGAAGACCAGCTCTTCCATTCACAATAGATCATTACACAGCCAAGCAGCACTGAGGGATCTTTACTATTGTGAATGAGCAGGCAGCACTGTGAGTCAGTGTCTCACAGGGCACCAGCCCGGACCGCGCTAATTATTCATTCATAACCCTAAAACATCATTCAGTGCTGTGTAATCTACTGTATCTGCCGTGTATGGTTTACAAAGAGCTGTAGATAGGCACATAGCACTCAATTATTCTTTACTGTAATGAACGATCAGAGCTGTTGAGGCTGTGTGATGGAGCTGCTAGTGCCCTTTATGTTTTCTAGCAGCCGGCAGCGCTATCACACAGGCCTGCAGCGTTAATTGTTCATTCATAATAGTACACGAACCGTCAGCTTAGAGAGGGGCAGGGATGGAAAGCTACAGCCAGCATTAACATAAATAAATAGGTGCTTTTAATCTACAGTAGGGCCACAGATACGAACGGAACCACGTGCTATATGCGCTTGGTCCCCTGGGGGTGTTTGTACAGTTATAAAACTTGGGAAAATGTGCATGTTGCCAGAGATGTACTGCATAGGTTTTTTGTTTTTTGTGTGTGTGTGTGTCCAGATGTGCACTTTAAATAAAATGTAATATATTTCAGTTACTGGCCCTTACCTTACACAATACATTATATGGGATCAAAAGCCTTGCTTCATACAATGCATCACTGATACTTAATAATTCCCACTTGGTGTGGTAAGGTATCTGATTTCTCTCTGTACATTACAGAAAATGTCTTCCATTAGAAAGCCTTCATGAGTCCTAATAAAAGTATGGTGTGCAGCAGAACATTTCATGTTCAGTGATGCTAAGCATTAGTACTATAATTGCTTCTTAACAAGGAAGACTGCTGAAAAAAGGTCCGTTCTATTTTCTAGAGGTAATTGCTGGAAGCGATTTGTATTACATTTTTGTTTTCTCCCTAAAGATGTTCCCAGATGTGTTTTCTCTCACTTTCTAGCATTAGCTTCAACATTGAATTTTAATCTGACTCTCAGAATTGCTATCTGCATACCGAGGGTTTATTATATGTAATACGAGTCCCATTAAACAAGGCAATACAGACATGCTTTGCTGGAAGCCAGTGCCTCTATAAAGACAATTTTGCCCTCATTTATTCTAATGTAATTGATTTACATTTTAGAAATAGATCTGGCATTCCTGTGCTCCAATATCCGTTCTTTGAAAGGAAACCTGTACTGAGAGGGAGCTGGCTGGGAAATCCTAGTTACCTGGCTGTCATACTGAATAGTGCTTATTCACATGGACACAGAGGTCTGACCTATCTCTCAGGGATGTATATCTGTATATCTGTACCTGTATGCAAGTGAACGCTCGCAGCAGCATTTACCAGAGTACAGCTGCAGCCTGTCATTGATTTTAAAGGCAGGTTGTACACAACGCTTGTGGCCCCCGGACGCAGAGATCCAGATGTTTTTTCTAGTACATGGAGCTCTGCACCTGTGTGAACAAGCCCTATCTGACTTCAATACATGGAGTTGTGGACCTGGACTAAGCATGGAGAAAATGTCAGAACTCCCGATTTTGCTTACTTTTAATGGGTCACAGGCTCAAAGTAGCCATTAAATCAGCATGACAGCTTTTTCAGAAGGAACAGTCAGCAGTGGCAGCTTCTGGTCAAAAGCCAGCAAAGCCCTAATACTGTTATCACTCTCCACTTAGCTCTGCTAACACATATTCCTATTGAGCCATTGGTATGGTGGACAACCCCACTGACCAGAAGAAATGTACAAGATTCTGCATTATAAGAATGTGCCAAAGTTCTGCCTATCAGAGCAGTGTGAGATTCAGCCGTGGCTGTCGGAGCAGCCTGAGATTCAGACGTGGCTGTCGGTGCAGCCTGAGATTCAGCCGTGGCTGTCAGTGCAGCCTGAGATTCAGGTGTAATAGCAATGTTTAGGAAGCTGCTGCAGGTATGCCAATCTACAGAGTTTTCTTTCCCACCCCCCTCTGCCCAGTGACCGAATCTTTTTAGGTATTTTCTATGTTACACTGTTGAAACGTCATTGCTAGCAAATGTATTGAAATAGATGGCATTTATTAACACTAAAGAAAAGGAAAAATTGAAAACTTTTAAACAAAACTCTACTGGTTTATGCCAGCTTTAGATTGAATTGGTTGGTGTGGGCAGCACTTATGCTGGCCATAAACGACGTTCAGTTGTTTTTGCAAATGAACGCTGGTTGAAATTGTCTGAAAATTTGCTTGGCCAGACCTGTGCATTACTTTTCCCACAGATTTGTGTCTGTGTTATCTGTGCAACTGTCCCAAACTCCTTCACTCTATTATGCTAAATAAAACTATGCCTATTATAGGGTAGAACTAAGAAAACCCTCCTTGTAAGATATCTCTTCCCATTTCAGGCCTACACAGCTGAGATGAGCAGAGTTCTGGAGTGGCAAACAGCTGACAGGGGTTTTACTATTTCTGATTGCTTGTTCACACCAATTGCGGTGCGTTCCAGAGCGGTAGCTGCTGAAATGCACAGCAATCACTCACTACTCTTCCCCCCTCGTTCTGGGGTGGGAGGGGGTGTGTGAGGTGCATTGAAGCCAATAGCACCGTAGCCACGCCCCCCTTGCCCGCAGTGCGATTGGATGCTTCGCAAAGCATTGCTGGCATTCTGGCCCACTGCAAATGCAAAAAATGGAACATGCAGCATTTTTTGGCGTTCGCAGTGGAACGGAACGCAGGCAGTGTTTTGCCACGCGTCCGATCTCACTCTAGGCAGGGGGGCGTGGCGGTGCAAAGAAGTCAATGGCACCGCAGGCACGCCCCCTTCCGCCCCTGAACGCAGGGAGCCGGCCGGTGTGTGTTCCAGAAGCCAAACGCTCTGGAACGCACTCTTTGTGGTGTGAACTGATCCTTAAAAATACAGACAGACGAATGTTCAGCAAACACGCTGAACAGTGACTACTTTATAAATAGTAATTAATGAAATATCAAATCACTAAATCACAAGATTCTTGGCAGCCTGTGGTTCGGCAGCGTTCACTTGTCTGTTTTATTTATTTCATATTTTGAGCACCAGAAATGTGAAAATACTGAAACATCTGATTTTATTTTACTAGTTTTTCTATCTGTTTCAATATAACAGAGATGCTGTGTGCATAGTTACAGAGGTTAATGCATGATTTCTTTGAATTACTAGTTTTCCTATCAGGCAGAGCTCATCAGCAGCTGGTGCTTATTTGATTGTAAGTGTTTATTGTGGATGATCGGGAATCCTTCATACTTTTATTTCACAACAGGATGATTCCCGCAGTCAAAGGCACTAGGGTTAAGCCAAACATACACCAGCAGAATTTCGTTAGGAAAAAAAATCCTTTTGATTTGATTAGAAAAACATTAATTTGATGCTGTAATAGTTAATGTCAAATCAACGATTGATTTCTACTGCAGTGATAAAGAAAATCGAAGGAGCAGGATGGAAACCTTTTACTCAAAAGAAGAAATTAAATGCTACAATCGAGCAAAATTTCAATTTGTTATTGAATGTTCTGAAGAAAATGTTCGTATGTACGTTTATGCAAAAATGTACCAGTCATTGGCCAGCTTTAATTTTTGGAGGAAGCTGATTGAAGTTAACCTGTCACTTTGCCCATTCAGGACAAAGTAACAGGTTTACTTGACAGGCTCTCTCCCCTGTTTCAGGTACACTCATGTCCTTTACAAACTTTTCCAGTGGTGGGAAGATGACATCAAAACTGCTTTGTGGATAGTTGAATGTGAGTGCAGGGTGCCACAGTGATGCCCCCTCAAAGGGCAGGTCCATGACACCCTGCACTCACAAGATGTCCTCAGTCTTTCAGGTTGAATGACGCTAGGTTTCATTCAACTTGAAAAGACTGAGAACATCTAGTGGTGGAAAGGAAATACTACATGAGAAAGCATTGGACAGAAGGGCAATAACCAACTATTATTTTCATAGACGATTAGTTGGCCGATTTTTTTAAATTTCTTTTTTGATTAATCGGATAAAAAAAAAAAAAAGAAATACCATCTTTTATTTCAAATAAAATACACAAATGGAGTGTTAAAAACATAACATTTACTTCAGACTAAAACTGCATGCACAATTTTTTTTGCACTCATACCACACTGGAACGCAACAAATTGCGGTACCGCGTGTTCCAGTGCAGGTGATCGTACCGTGGGCAGGAGGGGCTTTAGACATTTTATTTAGTTTATGAATTTAAAATAATGTGAATTGAAAAATTCCAAGCCAATAAAATAACATGGGTGGGTTAAGGCTTGGTGCTCTCCTCACCCGCTGGGCACAGGCTGCAGGGGTCTGTGTCTCCTCCGATCCCAGCTGAGAGAAGCAGGGATCGGAGGGGACACAGAGCCCATGAATCAGCGGCTCCCAGCAGTGAGAAAGAAGCAGAATCACTAATCAATAATGAGAATCAAATGACCTCTCATTATCGATTTACACTGGGGAACAATTCAACATTTTACTTTTTCGCTGAATTTTGACACCTCTCGCATTATGGCATGGTCTATCTGAGGAATATATGTTCGCTGTATTAAAATTAGGCTTAAACAACCGTCTTGGCAAAGATATTCTTTATGTATTCAAAAAAACGTGTAGGTGCATCACAATATGCATTCAATTTAAAAAAAAGGCAAAGACAAATTACTTGTGTGGCATAAAATATGTATCATCACTTGTCAAATCTGAGACATTTATCCATTCTAGTAAAATATGAGTATGCACTACTGCTTTTTACTTTAAATTAACATATTTCAACATAAAGATGATAGGTGATTTCAGAACACCTGATAAAGATGGGATGCAAAGCTCAAATATGTCCCATTCAGGCAAGAATTTGCACTTGTAGATGTGGACTTTCTCAGGGCAGTCTTGTTTCGTGCTCTGGCAGTAGTTTTCCATCATATTTTTGTCCCATCGCCCTTGATAGCGCTGTTCCATCGTCATAAGGTCTTGATGGAAGCTTACATCACTAACAGCCCCAAAGTTCTCAGGGGGATTGATCAAGGTGACTATTCAGGAAATGGAGCTTGACACTCATGTTGCACCCAAGATTGCAAAAAGCCAACAGCATTCTTGTAACGAGAACCTCATAGTTATCTGCCTTTTTCCTACAAAGTAAACTGCTACAAAAGACAGCCATGCTGCCTTCTCCCTGTCATTCATCTTCCTCTTGTGTAAACAGATAAATCTCTATTATCCAAAATTTAACAAAAAAGATCAAGAATATTGATGTTTAAAAAAAAAAATTGCCTAATTATTCTAAGGTTAGTGTAGATGTAAGCCTAGTTCTCGAGTTATCCCTAATGTAAATAGCAATAAGTGTCCTTTTCTTTGCAAAAATTTCAAATTGCACGAAAACTAGAGCATGTAGAGGAAAACCGATTACATATTTAAAATCAGCGTTGCGAAAATATTGAGTTGAAAAATCTCATGCAACAAAAAAAGAAAACAAATTGTCCCCCAGTATTATCAATTCGTTGTTGCAGCACTATTGGAGAGGAGGTGTTCTAAACCTCTACCAGGCGAACATTAAAAAATGCCTGGAGCTTTAACATCAGAATGCTACTGGGTCATCCTGACATAAAAACTGGCTGTCTTGATATACAGTATGTAGAAAATAGTCTTTCTGTCTTTTGCAATGTTGATTTATTTCAGCAATTATTAATCAATAAATCCATGTTTACCTACCTGCTCAAGCACTTGTTATCTATTGACAGGGAGATCTTGGCATCTCCATCTTAGTTAAGTGTTTCTCATGGAGTTACTTTGAGTTTCGTTTATCACGGTGTCAGAGGATTTAATATAAGGGCAAAAAAAGCGAAGGCAGGGTCATGAAAAATGAGGGATCAATGAAATGTTCACAATGAACGTTGTTTACCAAGTAGGTGGGTGGCAGACAATGGGACCACTAAGGCTTGTGCTGTTATTAATGAGCAAAGAGTGGGGGATGCAGCGCTTGGGTACTGCAGGAATACAGAGGATAAAAGACTGCAGTGGGAGGAAATGTCTTCACCTTTTATTACCTTACAGTGCGTATAATGTAAGCAGCCATTACCACAGGGGCTTTATTTTACCAGAATAGGAAGCATGCTGATAGTCCTATGTGGGCTGGAATGTAACAGATTAAAATAGCTGCTGCACATGGCAATTAAAGGATGATTTTCACAGTGAGCATTTGTCATCACGCTTGTTTTATTCAGGAAGCAAGATCAGGTGTATTCTGCTTTCCTCTTCTTTAACTTTAGTAAAGGTGACAAAATGAATTGTCGGTTGCCTATGCCAAAATCTGGGTGTAGTTAGATCTCGAGAATAAAAACATTTTTACACCGATGCAACACATGCACATTTCCCCATGTTTTATTCTGTTAAAACTCGCTGCAAGTTCAGAAAAATACCAGTTGATATGCCAGTAATAAAGTGTGCCCCATACCTTCCTCTTTGATATGACAACACAGTAAAGGGGATTCATCAAAACTGGAGCAGACAAAATCTGTAGCAGCTGTGCATGGAAACCAATCATCTTCTCTCTTTCATTTTTAAATCTTCATTAAATAAACTGAAGAGAGAAGCTGATTAGTTGCCATGCACAGCCGCTCCAGATTTTGTCTGCTACAGTTTTGATAAATTCCCCCCAGTGCATTGTCGACTCTCAATTCCAATGCACACGAGGTCAGCCCTGCCTAAATAATTTCAGATGCATTACAAAGAACGCAGACCTCTCCTCACCTCTTCCCTCCTCATGTACATAACTCCTCCTTGTGCACAGGCAGAGAGCACAGAAAGTTATTAGCGCACAAGATTTTTGGAAAAATCAACAGGTACTTTTCTGCACTTCTCAGATGCACTCTTCAGCTATAACAAAATGCTTTCAATGGTATCTTTAGCAAACCAAAAGGGAGCAAATAAGAGAAGTTCACTGTTAGGGTTCACATACACATTAAGGTTAGGGTAAGGTTGGGGTTTAGGGAGTTAAGGCTGAACTCCAGGCCGATATAAAACAACACTAGTTATTGCATTTGTGTATTCATTAAAATTAACCTTTGCAGTAGGGCTACCCCCACACTGCAAGGGTTAAGTGCTCATTTTGGTCTAGGGACAAAAATAAAGAAGATATACCGGTACTCACCTGATCCTTTGTTTTAAAAACATTTTATTAAAGTTTTCAAAGTACAAACAATCAGGAGCCACAAAAAGTTATTCACGGGAAGAGCGTTATGGTCTGAGGCACCATTACAAAGACATGAAAAGACACATAACAAAAGTTAAATGCTAAAAGCAAACCTCACAAAGCATGAGCAAAAAGAAATGGAAAACCAAATGCACATAAACCACATATCTGCACAACTGAAAAGAGAGGAGGGAAATCCCACCAAGCTTGGATCCAGCCAACCGTATCAATATTATCCAAACCAGCGACACAGGCGGTAAACCATCAATACAAAATAGGCATGGCATGGAATACATGAAAAAAGATTAAAGAGAACCACAGAAGTGAATAGAGAAAATGGAAAAAGAGAATAAAAGAAAAAGAACTGAAAAAAGATACCGCCGTGGAGGGAGAAAGCTCCAGGAGGCCCATCACGCATGTAAGAGGTTACGGTCAAAGCCAGTACTCCGTAGGAGCTCCACCCAAGGAGACCAAACTTTAAGATATCATGAAGAATAGCGATTAATTTCTCGTTAATCATGGTACCCGTAACTTTTTGCTTAACCTCATTAAAGTTCAAAGCAGGCCTCTGCAAGCTTTAGCAATAATTTGTCTGGTTGCTATAAAAATGTGGTGAGCCAACGCACCTCCGGATCCTCCGAATTTAGTAAGGGTAGCTATCTTCCTATTCAGTCGTGCCTCCCACTGGTTACGTGGCAAAGCACAGTGCAAGATAGATCTGATAAGATGATAAACCCGAATCCACAACTTTTGAACCTTAAAGTGACATTAAACCCTCAGATTTTTTAACATAAAACAATACTGTGATGTGTGCCTTACTGTAATCCATGGTTGTTTCCCTTCTCTTTGCTGCTCTTCCTTTTAAATCTGTATCTCTTCTCATGCTGGGCAGAACTTCTGTTTTGCAGCAGACTGCCTTGTCTCTGGAATGGATACATGGTGTCTGTGTGTAGGTTCACAACCTGAGCCAGCACAACAGGAAGAGGCACTCAGCTGCAAAGAGAAGTTCTCCCCCAGCATGAGAAGACATGAGGATTTAAAAGGAAGAGCAGCAAAGAGAAGGGAAACTACCATGGATTACCGTAAGGCACACATTACAGTATTGGTTTATGTTAAAAAATCTGAGGGTTTAATGTCATTTTTAAGGCCCCGTTCACACCTTTCCGTTTTGTCGGGCGTTCAACGCTCTATGAACGCTCTACAAAACGTACAACCATGAAAATCCCATTGTTTTCTATTGGTATGGTTCACACCTTTCCGTATTTCCGCCCGTCTGAACGCCCTACAAAACGGCTGACGGCCAAACAAGTACATGTACTTCTTTGGGCCGTTTTGGAGGGCGTTTTCCATTGGGATACAGCCAAGTAGCCTTCGGAAATCGCGCGACGGTCGCACGATTTTTTTACCGCGAATCTCGGTAAAAAAACCGCGTGACGGTCGCGCGACAGACGTGCATACGTAATACGCCTAGGTGTGAACCCAGCCTAAGGCATTCCCACCAGATATGTAACAAAGTGCTACGTGGAGAGCACCCTCTAAAGCAATTAGCAGAGACTGCGGGTGCGAAACCCTATCTGGTGTCAACCTCATAAGGACTTTCTACCAATTTTCCAAAGCTATAATATTATCTAGCAACTCGGTATTGATATTTTTATGTAATAAATCTGTTTTTTCATAAATGGCACCGACAACGTGTTTACTGTCAAGTGCACTGGGTGGATTAAATGAAGAAGAGTTCTCTGCTTCTAGTATATTTCTTGCGTCACAGATATGAAGTGTTCTAATTAATCCCACAGTGGGTAGCACAGGCTCTAAAAAATGATCGAACACACGTGCTATGCATACCTACTTTGTATTATATTTATATGATAGTCTCTAGAGAGTGGAGATGATATTATTCTTTATAGCTTGCTGATCTTTAGGGCCCTGTCACACTCATGTGAATGCAGTAATATGGGTTTTTGATGTGTGTTTTTTTTTTTGTTCATGTACTATTATGCAAAGTGGGGGTAAACCATTGAGAATAGACATTTTACATGGAGCAGATGCTTTGAAAAAGTACAAACATACACAATATATTTGTGGCTTTTGTTTACAATTTTATTTCAGTTGGCTTGTTTAAAATGACTCTAAAAAGAGTGTCTATACTCATCTGACCAATTGCTTCCACTCCTATATTCACTCTCTTACAGAGATATGGCCTCCAGCAGAATTTTACAGTGTCTTAGGTTTGTTCATGCTGTGTGCGTGAACATGCAAGAAAGAATGTGTGTTGACGCAATGCTGAAACATGTGTAATGCCCTGGCATTGCCATTAATTTGTTAATGACACACCAAAATACACCATGAAAAATGCACATCTTTGTTGACAAGAGTCACTGGCCACACCGATTCTGATAAAACTTTGTCCTTTATTGAAGCAAGTCAATCATATCACAGAGCAAATTATGTTTCAGGGCTGCAAAGGGTCCCTTCATCTGGCAAACTATGTGACCACATAGTTTGCCTGATGAAGGGACCCTTTGTGGCCACAAAACATTGTTTACTTTGTGATATGGGTGACTTACTTCAATCAAGAACGAAGTTATATCACAATTGGTGTGCTAGTGACTCCTCTCTACATTGCTTGTAATTGCTGAGCCATCTGCTTGTCACTGCAGCACCCATCATAAATATTGCATCTACCGGTCAGGAGTGCGATGGGACATGTGCAATAGTTCAAGTTTGCCTGTGTATTGAGTCCTGACACCCGCAACAAACACAGGACCACTCACTCTCACAACAAATGTCAACCGGGCTTTGGGCAGGACAGTTTCTGTCTGGAACTGCCATAACATCTTTGCCAGACAAGTATCAACTATTACTGAATGATTTGGCCTTTATAAAATGAGTTCATCTGATATGTGCTAGGTTACCAGGTGTTTGCACAATTTTTCATACATTAAGTAAATCAGCTTGATCTTTGTCAGATCTGATAAACAAGTATCCTGTCGGTGACCAATCAAAGCACCTTTTGTATATGGAGCTGTTATGAACAGGGAAATTGTCTTTGCTCTGGCAGAGTTGTGATCTCTGCAGTGACAATACAGCAACTAAGGCCTCATTCACATGGACGTGAACCGCATGTCCATGCAGAAACCTGTGGCCAGGAGGAGCAGTTGCTGCATGCAGCCATCTACATTTCAAATATTACACGGCTGCACAGGGCTTCACAGCTTGCATCCAAATGGCGTCCATACCTACCTGTATAGATGTGCAAGTTTGGGTTGGTGTGTTGCCACGTGCAGCTGTGCCCTGTCATAGAGATGTACAGGTGGCTACATGCAGCACCTCTCTCTCGGCTGCAGGTTTCTGCATGGGCATGCACACCATACAGCTGTGCATGTCCATATGAATGCAGCCTAAAGCTGGCCATACACTGCACATTTGTCTTTGTCAGAATCCAATAGCCCAGAAAGGGGATTCAGCCATCATTTCAAGTATTTTTCCTGGAGGCTGAACAAGAAAAAGTGAATCACGCATGCTTCTTAGATACCTCACAGTGAACATTTTGCATTTGCCCTCCCTACCCCCAGGCTGCCCCTTCCCCTTTCTTCTAACCAACACATTTGGCTGCTTGAAGTAGGGAAATACCCACATTTCCGGGTATGTGAAAGCATGCGACTCCTCCTATTGCAGTGATGAATGTGTGGGTGGTCAATCACCGGCACCCACACAGTCATGTGGTACTAAAGAGACTGTCCTGCGCCATATCTGGAGCTTACACAGCAATTATTCCCTATGCTTCCGCAGAAGTGATGAGTGGTGTGCTTTCTAATGCAATTAGTGTAGATGTCCTCAAAACTTTGCGGGTAGGGTGCAGGCGGCTATTGGACTTTGCCAGATGACGATCTTCTGTTCCCCGAGATAAATGCTGTATTAGTGTCTGTTGGGCAGATCAATAATCTTGTATGAGGGGCATGCATGTGAAAATATGAATGCAAAAACCATGTAGCATTTTCTATAGCAGAGGTTGGCCAGGTTTATTGGGTGTTATAAGGTGACTCTCAGGATCTTGAAATGCCACAAATTGAATTTCTGTGTTTCTCTACATCAGGGGTAGCCAACCTCGGCATTCCAGCTGTGGTAAAACTATGAATCTCATCATGCCTTTGGAAGTCATGCTTGTGGCTGTCAGTCTTGCAGTACATCATGGGACTTGTATTTCTACAACAGCTGGAGTGCTGAGGTTGCTTGCCCCTGCTCTACATATAGAGTATTCTCCGTGTTTGAATTCTGAAGTCCCAGAGACCATACGCTGACTCCGACTGCTGCTGTTGACACTTCATTTTCCTAATCCCAGCCTAATGTATAAAGCTATTATAAACCTGTTTATCGCCTCTACATTCTATTGCTATATTTGCATTGGCGTTGCACAAAGCCATAATGATTTAATGGCCTGCAGATTGTATAACCGCCTCATCCAACCTGGCATTTCTTCAGTTCATCTCGGTGCTGTGTTTACCTCCTTTTATTCTCCAGCGAGTCCAGTTTCTTGTGATCAGTATTACATTTTGTTCTGCCCTGTCAGTACCCTTCTTGTCATACATAGATGGTGATCCAATGGCAGTACTGAGAGATGCGACGAGTACCCGTCTCACGGGGAGGAGCAGTCATGAAAGTCTCCTAGCAGCTGAGAACAGACACAGAATTGTCAGGGAAATGAGCAAAATATTTTGACAACAGTATAAACCTAAAAAGTATTATATTCATAAAAAAGAGGCAGCTGACAGGTGTAAAGTAAGCACATCCAAACCTTAGGCTGCTGATACAGGAATATGTTGGTTCTTTCAAAGGAGTTGTAAAGTCCCAGCATACACTATCCTGTTATAACATCAGCATGATTGTAATAGGAAGACATACTAGAGTTGTTTTTGATAATACAATCTAATCTTAAAAATCCCTTTTATGTAGTGAGTGCTGCCTTCTGTCTGCCCATCACTTTCACCAACTTCCTGGATTCCCAGTGTGCTTTGCATCTCTTTCCCTGCTGCTTGATGTGATAGAATCTTGATGGATTCATGTAATCCCAGACAGACTCCATGGTGTTGAGATCAGGGCTCTGTGGGTGCCAAACCATCACTTCCAGGACTCCTTGTTCTTCTTTACGCTGAAGATAGTTCACTTGACATCTTCCGATGTTGAAGGGAAGTAAGCATTATGTGCCTTTCATCTGCTGCATTGTTTCCTTGGACGACCACTATGTCTACGGTCCTCAACATTGCCCCTTTCTTTGTGCTTCTTCAAAAGAGCTTGAACAGCACATCTTGCAACCACAGTCTAAATTGAAATCTTTACCTTGGAGAGACTTTGCTGATGCAGTATAACTTGTGTCTTGTTGCTATGCTCAGTCTTGCCATGGTGTATGACCTGTGACATAAAACAGTCTTCAACAACTGCACCTTAGTAGCAGAGTTTGGCTGTTCCTCACCCAGTTTCAAGCCTCCTACACAGCTGTTTGTTTGTTTATGACTGTGTTTCAACCTACCGGCCCGTCCCGCAGTTATCGAACGAGTACGCCACTAACCCGCCGATAATCGTACGTTTCTCGGCGGGTTTTCTAGCATGCTGGTTCGACAAAATACGTGCGACCGTACAGTAGAACCGGTCGCACGCCTTCCATACACCTTGCGATTATCGTACGATCGCGGGATTTCCCGCAATTATCGTACGATAATCGCAAGGTTTATGGGCACCTTTTAGGGTGCCCATACACTGTGAGAATTTTACCCAGTGTGTGCCGTTTTCAGCACCCTTTCGGTCGGCATCCTTCGATCAGCTAATCGAAGAAGCTTGCCAGAAAATCTTCATACAATCAGAGCCGTCAGCCAATGAGCTGCTGGCTCTGTTCGGGTATTCTGACAGAGGCCGCTGTCAGAATACAATGCAAACAGTGGGATTCCTCAATCGACACACTGGTAGTGTTGATGGAGAAATCGGCTTTATTTTTCTCGTTCAGCTTGCGGGTTGAATGAGAAAAATAGAGCAGTGTATGGGCAGCCTAAGAATTGATGCTGGTTTGAAGCCAAAGGGTGGTCACACCAAATATTGATTTAGATTTCTCTTCTGTTTACTCACTTTGCATTTTGTAAATTGATAAAAATAAACAATAAAAATATAATACAGTATTTTTTCACACTTGCCTAAAACTTTTTCACAGTAATGTATATGTAAACCTAAAACATGAATTGGTGATCAGCTAAATCTAATATTCCATGTTTCTCTTTCTTTGATACATGCATATAAATCCCTCTTCCTGTGTACTGCTGACAACACTAATCACAGGCTACTAATGCCCTGGTGGCATTGGCACAATCCTGTGGTCGCGTCAGTACTAGGATGCCTAGTAATTCTGCAAATGCTCATGGGAATTGTAATTGTAGAGCCATTTGTGATCTCATCAGCAGAAACTAATTGCTGTGGCAGATGCACATCTCAGGTGTAAGAGTTAGTGTGGTCACGTGACCACTGATTAAAGGAGAACTATGGGGTCAGTGCTTTTCCCCATTGTTCTCAGGGTAACGGGAGGACACAAACTAGCGTCCTCCCGTCACCCTAAGCTCAGTATACCGCGAGCTACAGCTCGCGGTATACTGAGACGCCGCAGCTGAAGCGGATCCCGACAATTATGTCTTGATCCGCCCAGCTGCGTGAGTGACAGCTGGCTCTGCCTATCTAGAGGCAGAGCCAGCTGTACCCGCCCCTCCCCCGTCCGATCCGCCAGTCAGCGCTGGAGGATCGGAGCGGGGAGGGGGGAATCCAGTCCCTCCCCTGTCACGGCAGAGAGCCTTGACAGGATCGAGAATTGAGCGAACACTGATATGTGTTCACTCCCCGATCTACTGAGCCGACCTGTGACAGTCTCATTGTCACAGGCCGGCTAGAACTATGAGGTGAGTGAAAAGAACAAGCAAAGGTTTTGAAAAGAGTGGAGGAACATTAAAACCCTCTATCAATGCATTTTTTTTTTTTTGCTGCCTGTGTACTACTGGGGAATTCACTTCCTCGCCTGGGGACACAACAGAATAAGAGGAAAGTGTGGGGACTTTCCTCTCTTAGGCAGTTGTCACTTGGACAAATGGATTAATAAGGTAAATTATCTGAGCGGGGACATGGGCAGCAATGGCATTTAGTTTACTAAAGCATTGTATATCATAAACAGCTGCCTGCTTGTACTCGTAGGTTTACATATGTGCCAACTAGGCCATTACTGTATATGGAAATGTGCAGTGTTAGGAAAAAATTAAATATATGAAGTTCAGACATGGAAAAGGGAGGTCTTACTAGTCTCACTGTATAAAATGTATGAACTTTGCAGGCCACCCCTGCATTGCAAAGTTTAAAAGAGAGCTATGGCCATACCTTTTTTTCTTTTTTTCTTTAGAGAACTACAGCCAAAATGCTTCTTGCAGTTTACATTGCCTTTACTTGGGGTTTAGGGTTTTAAGGGTTCAAATTTCTTCTTGCTTCTGTTTCTTTGGAATGTTGGGAGGGGGCTGTGAGTGGTGAGGGGTCTGAGGTGGCTTGTCCATTGTATGTTAATGAAGTTTATCAGATAAATACAATTCTCATAGTCCAAAGTCATTCCATTGGAACAGACCACTGTGAAAGGGCTAAGAAAAACCTGGAATCGGCCATTTTGCCTGCTGCAACAAAACATCTAAAATGTAAGACATTTTTTAAAAAGTAATTTTTCAGTATGCTGTGTGAACAGGAACATTATATAGGGCTTCTCTCAAATTTGACTGCAGAAATGACAATACACTTTAAGGGAATAAACTGGCACTGTGTTCTGCATTTGTTTTGATCATCTGTAAAAAAGTGAAAGGAGAAAAGCACTTACTGCAAAGTTCACCATTCATATCCGCCAATTGGAATCCGTTCACTAGATGTCTACCTTCGGTAACGTGAATTCTAGTTGCTCGTTGTGGGGTAGTACAGCTTTAACTCTGCACCTTGTAAACATGAAAGTGTTAATTTGATCTAATGACTCATTGGGGAGCTAAGTGCTTCAGCGCAGGAGGTGATCTCCCGAATAACAAGACTTTGACGCTGATCTTTCACCTCTTTTAGGCTGACAGAACAAGAACAAAAAGCTCTCCTTCATTACTCAGTATGTGCCACATTATTTAACTGCTGTATAACCGGTGACAGTGTTTTTCTTGGTGTAATTAAATTGTAAACCACAGACAGTTGGCATCCAGCTTGACGCAGAATAAACATGAGGTCAGCGATTAATCTGACCTTTCTCTCTGACCCTTTCTGGGACTGCTGAGATGCGTCTAGCTCTGATTTATACATTTGCTGGGCGATATCAAGAAGAGTATCTGTGACCACAAAATAGTATTGATTTTATATCACACCAGTAATAAGAACATGATTTTTATATACTGTATGTGCATTGAAAACAGTCCTAATTCACATTGCTGGCAGTGCTCAATATATTTGATTGTAGTCTGTTTACATAGGGCTGACATATTTCACAGCCCTGAACCATACACATTTGTCCCACATGTCACATGGAAACCAAATCAAACAAATATACATTTCAAACCATTTAATTTCTTTACATTTTTTAGCCCAAGCACTTCTAGTCATTGAGGAAAATACTGGAGCGGACAAAATCTGGAGCAGCTGTGCACAGCAACCAATCAGCTTCTCTCTTTCATGTTCAAATCTTAACTAAACTAACAGAAGAGAGACGCAGATTGGTTGCCATGGGCAACTGCTCCAGATTTTGTCTGCTACAGTTTTGATAAATTCCCCTCGTTATATTTCCAAACAGCTGGCTCCAACTCTTTCAGCTCACCTTCCCTGATCTCCTGTCCAGTACAAGATCACAAGGGACAGAGAAGTCTCCAGCAGACGTCCATCTGCTAGCTTGGAGAAGGGAGGAAGATGGAACGGAGAGCAGGGACGAGGGTAAGCCCTCATTCACACGAGAAAGAGCCGGCACTTAGAGCTCAGTGCTGCGTGCACGGTTGTATTGGGCAGCTCCCAGGAAGGACAGGTGATCGCGTGATTAGTACGCAGCCCCTGTCCTTCGCTATGGGAGTAGTACGTGGCCGTACGCTGCCCTACGCTCACCCGCCCTGCACGTTCGTGCGGGTGTCCGTACTCGTACGCTGACAGGATGGATCCTGTCTGCGTCCGAGCCAGGAAACACACACCAGTACGGACCTGCACTTGGGGTGAGTGTAGGGCGGCGTACGGCCGCGTACTCCCATAGAGAAGGACGGGGCTGCGTACTAATCACAGGCAGCTCCTCTCCTTCCCGGGAGCTGCCCGATACAGTTGTGCACGCAGCACGGAGCTGTACGTGCCCGCCTTTTCTAGTGTGAATGAGGGCTAATGGTTTTCTCTGCTGTGCGTGTGTGTTTTAAAAGTCAATTTTTTAATCAACTTTTGTCAAAGGCGCTGGGTAGAAAATAATCAGCCAGTTAAAGCCAATCAGCTGCATCACTTACCGGTTATTCTAAAAGCCATGCGTGCCGGCTGTCCAGGATACAATAGCTGGCAGGGGAGCTTTCTCCATCTATGTTGTTTAGCCTGGGTGGAGGAATCTGTCAGATTTCTTTTGTTTAGTCCCCGGGCTCAGCAAAAAAGAATCTATAAGTGTATGACTTGCTGTACCCTCTAAAATCTTTATCATAGTTTTATGGTTTCACAAATGCTTAGGCCAATGTTGGTGGAAGCTGGTTAACCTACAAGTGTTAACATGTATTGACAATTTGAGGATTTTAACTTTTCTGTAAGGCCAATTGGTCATCAGTCTGTTGCTGCTCCTTCCTTCCTTGATCACAGGCACGGCAAAGAGGTGACCTATGTTGCTTAACGTGTATGTAAACCCTAATAGTAAACTTATCTTATTTGCTCCCTATTGGTCTGCGTATTGTACCTTTTTGTAAGTGTTTTGTTATATTTATTGGGTAAGTGCGATAACACTTGTTGATTTTGCTAGAATCTTTGTAAGCTGACAACTTCCTGTGCTTTCTGCCTGCCTGTGCACAAGGCGGGGTTATGGAGGAAAGGGAAGGAGATAAGAAGTGCTTGTTTGTAATGCTATGATGTAGACAGGGCTGACACCGCATGCTTTGGTATTCAAAGCCAAAAGTACACAGGGGGGAGGGGGCGATATACTGAAACGTGAACAGACTGAATTTGGAGCAGCTGTGCATAGTAACCAATCAGCTTTGAGCTGGAGTTTGTTCAGTTGAGCTTTGGAAATGAAAGCGAATAGCTGATTGGTTGCCCTGCATGTCTGCTCCACATTGTGTCTGCTCCAGTTCTCTAAATTCCCATTACTGTGTTGTCATGTCAGGGAGAGAGGTCAGAGTACAGTACAGTATATTTCTGGCACTTCAATAGTTATTTTTCTGTATTTAAAGCATGTTTAACAGGTTAAAACATGGGGAGGTGCGCATGTAGTGCAGAAATGTACTTGACATGATGTTTGCTTGATATGCACTTCCATCTGCAGTACAGTCAGGTCCCCAGGCTGCCTGGTACATTCAGTAAACATTCAGAAGTGGCTGAATAGAAGCAAAATCCTCTGGCAGGTAAAACAGCTTCCTTAGATATGTAATGTAAGTGTGCTGTTACTCTTTTATTGTCCCTTGTGATAAGTGGATGTGGGGCTCTCTTTTGCCTCCATGTTTGAAATGAGGACTGACGCCAAGCAGATGGTGTGGGAGCAAAACATTCTTATAGACATATGTTGGAAGCAACTGCTGGGCTGGAAGTAGTTTGTAGATTTTCTGCTTTAGCATGGTTCTGAGAAAAATAAAAAGAAAGCTGTGCAATTTCTAAATAATTTAGACTTGCATTATATAAACAATAATTCTAACATTGCCTTTAACCCCTTCATGACTGAGCTTGTTTTTAGTTTCTGTTCGTAAATGACTGACACACTTTTGAAAGGTGTATCTAAACCCAACAATATAAATACATAACACATATATTGCAGCAGTCCTTAGATGTAGTGGCTGCATTTCATTATTTCAGGTTTTTCCCTTTATTTTCACCAGGTGATCCCACCAGTAACACACTTCTTGGCCTAGTGTGACAATGCTTGTATCTATTGAGCAGCATTGTATCTATTGAGCAGCAACGTTGCCACAAACACCTCCACTATCCTCCATCTTCATGATATAGAAAAGTGGTTCTCAACCTGTGTAACCTCAGGACTCACATTTGTCCTTGGTCATTAAGGTGCGGCCCAAGTCACACTGCAATGGAACGCACAGCATTGCAGTACCGCAGGTTCCGGTGCAGGCGATTGAACTGTGGGTGGGAGGTGCGTTTGGGGTGCCATTCAAATGGCAACGCACCTCCTACACCATAGTAAGTATGATTGCATGGTACAGTGTCTTAAACAGGATTGTTCGATGAATTCACTGTACTAGTGTGAAAGGGCCCTCAAAAACACTGACCACAGACTCAATCTCAAACATGAATACACTCCCCCCCCAAAAAAAATTTTCTTACACCCAGTCTCACTTTCTTACGAGAACTGGAGTGGATTCTCAGGCACTGCAGGGAGTGAAGTGCTCCAGTCGCGTCCCTGCCTCTCCTCACTACTTGCCCATTCACAAAATGTCTGGTATTTTATCTCAGAGAATACAGGTGTTCTGTGATTGGACGGGTGGGGGTGTGACATCATCTCTCTTCCTCCAATCACAGGATGCCTTGTATTCCTTGAGCTACATACAAGGCATTTTGTGAATGGGCAAGTAGGGAGGAGGGACGAGGATGCGACTGCAGCACTTCACTGCTCGAGTCACATCCCTCCGGGCCGGTTCACACCACAAACCGTGTGTTCCAGAGTGGTCAGGGTGTGGAACACACTGTATAACACTCTGGCCGACTCCCTGCGTTCAGGTACAGGAGGGGGTGTGGCGGTGCATTGAAGTCAATGGCACCACAGCTCACAGTGGGATCGCCCGCTCCCGAACGTGTGGCAAATCAGTGCCTGTGTTACGGTCCAGTGTGATCTGCAAAAACAGTGCTTGCAGCATTTTTGCAGATCACACTGGACCGGAACGCAGGAACTGATGTGGCACGCGTTTGGGTGCGGGAGATCGCACTACGGGCAGGGGGCGTGGCTGTGGTGCCATTGACTTTAATGCACCGCAACGCCGCTGAATGCAGGAAGCCGTCCAAAGTGCGTTCCAGAGAGTTTGTGATATGAACTGGTCCTTACTCCCCATAGCACTGGGAGGTTCAGAGTTATGTGTAGGAGATGGCATGCTGCAAGGTACGATTGTTATATTTTGCAGCCATCATCCACATATAACATAAATCTTTTTGATGATAATTTACCCATCTAGTGTGGTGTGCAAATGATACATTTTTTCCCAGAGTTCAGCTTTTAGCTAGTCATACACTGAATTTCGCCCAAATCCTACTGAATCAGCCAAAGGTTAAGCAGTGTGTGTCCTGCAGGTACCCCTACCAGACATCCCAACTCTCCCGGACGCTCCGGGAGTCTCCCGCTATTGGATAGCGGCTCCCGGCCGCCCGGGAGAGAAACACTTCCTCCCGGAAAGGTTTATCTGCTCGGTCGAGCAGATTAAACCTTTCCCTGCGATCTTCTTTTTTTTTTTTCCTTTCTGACATCGGGAGCCGCGGCCCGACCGTCAGTCAGAAAAGAAAAAAAAAGGCATACGAATCCATAGCTAGATTCCTATTGGCTATTGCACTTTGCAATAGCCAATAGCAAACTAGGTAATGTACCCGCCCACTGCTGCTGTCAATCAGCAGAGGGGGACCTGAATTTTTCTATCAGGTCCTCTTCTGGTGATTGAAAGTAGCAGGTGGGTGCAATAGCTAGTTTGCTATTGGCTATTGCAAAGTGCTGGGATCCCTGCCCTACATTCCACAAAAGACTAACAGGGCCACCCATGGCTAGAATCATCCCAAGTTCGCCCCATCCATGGCCAGCTTTAGTTTCTGCCTTTGAGGGATATATAATGTGTATATATAATGTGTGTGGGTCTACATGATTGGTGCAATTACCATCACAGGTTCCGGTCTAAGGCAGAAGTTTGCAGTATTCTAGAAAGTTTCCACAGCTACATGTTATGTTTATAACAACTTGTCTTGGTTATTACAAGCATGGCTGAAGTTATCTATCATAAAGAGTCTAATATTATAATTTTATTATTTCGTATTTTAGTTGTTATAACTTGTAATTTTACATATCTGTCGCTGTGAAAACAAAGACAGAAACCCAGGAAGCCTTGTGTTGTCAATGGAATGTAATAACATGCCTGCGGTAATATGTAAGAAAGTATGTAGGGTGGAGACTTTTTTACATTTACATGTTGCTAGGCAACAACATACAAGTTGGTGTAGACCGTCATATCCTATAGTGGCCACAGATACTGCTTTGCAGAAGGTGAGTTCCTGTTCTAGACATTTAATGTATTTTAAAATGTTTTTTCCTGTGAATTTATTGGAAAGGTGCAGAGCGTCAAGGGAAGTAGACGCGTCGCACTGTTCAGGAATTACTGTACAGTCATTCTCTTTTGCTAGTAAAAGGAGACACATCAAGTATCAGTGTGACAGACTGTTATGACTAAACAGAAGCTTTTTTTTTTCTCTTAAAGGAAATGTCACTAATCATTCCTCAGAAGAGTTCCGGAAGCGTGGTCTTGTCTGGGTTTTTGCAGTAAGTCAGTGCGTTCGTGTGAAAAGTGCTGAACTGTACGGCGACCAGTAATAGAGATGACCACTCACCTCCAGCAACCTTTACAGCTCAGTTGTAGAAGTTGTTGTGTATCGCAAAGGTTTCCAACCAATGGTATGAGTACCCCAGGGTGTGCTTTTGTTCAGGGGGCATCTGTTTCAAAAAGGACATTTCTCTTTATCATAGAACTATAGAAAAGAATACATTATAACTAAAACCAGACATGAATTTTGTGGTTGGAAAAGGCCCTCAAAGTCCAAGTAAATATTTGGGAAAATATTTGATACCGTAGGCCCCTTTCAGTCCAACCAGATCCGTCTGTCACTTTCTCAGGCAGATCTGATCGGAAACACAATATTGGTCTATATGCAGCCGGATCTGCAAGGGTTAAGATTTAATTTGCCCGGAGTTCTGCTTTAAACTGTAAGTTATTTTTAGGTCAGGAAAGGAAGAATGTTTTACATTGTAATTGGAACAGATGGTTGGTGAGGAAGTGTAGCTGTTTGGGACACTACATAAAAGTCTACTAAGGAATACTGTGCAGAATATGGTTTGTAACTTGCATCTAGTACATCTGTTGTTTTCGCTAATGGTGCCGCATTAATTGTGCAGACCGCTGGACAGAAATTGAAGGCATAAGATGTGGGATTCAGTAGCTCCAGTGGAGATTGTAGGTTTCATTGTCTTCTGTTTTACTGTCCATGTTTTCCTATTAGCTTAGATAAAGCTAATTATGCATCAGTTGCGTCTGTCTCAGAGCGATTGGGCTGTTGCATTCAGTGAATGTACATCCAAGTAAAATATGAAGCAATGAAATGCATACAGGGAACAAAGGCATAACTACAATATATCAGGCCACCTCAATGCCTAAAATCTCCTTGTTGATAATTTGATGATCTGGTAACACCTATTTCTTAGACACAAAATAAAATATGGCCAGGCATTCCTAATCCCGCCCATTGTAAATGCCTTACTTTGATAGGAGGAAGAGAAAATTAGACAGCAGAGAATCATGTGACCCACAGAAGCAGACTCTCCTTGAAGCACATGCCTGGGGCTTCTTAGAACCTATCTGCACTGACTTCTGTATACAAAAGTTTATGGTCACCTGACCACCACACCTATATCAGCTTGTTGGAATCAGATTCCAAAAAACATGAGCCTTAATGTGGAGTTATCCCCCACTTTGCAATAATAGAAGCGTACACTCATGTGAGAAAATTTTGGGGTGTGTATTTGGGTATCTATGACCATTCATCCAAAAGAGCATTTGTGAGGTCAGGTACTGATGATAAATAAGAAGACCTGGATTGCAATCAGTGCTCCTAATTCATTCCAAAGGTGTTTAGTTAGGTTGAGGTCCGGGCTCTGTTCTTCCAGCCCAAATGTTTCATGTTGTGTCTTTGTGGACTTGGCTTTGTGCACTGGGGTACAATCTTGTTGAAACAGAAAAGGGCCTTCCCTTAATTAACCATTGCTACAAGGTGCGAAGTGCTCAACTGTCTAAAATTTACAGTTCACTTGAAATGAATAATGTGAAGTCGACATTCTTCTGACTATACAGTGGCTGTGATGGTCAGGTGTCCACAAACTACAGTATGTTTAATGTTTAACCCTCCACAGTGTCCATGGGGACTGCAGTACTGGATCAGAGGTATTAGTAGAGAAAATGTAGAAAGCCCAAAGTTTTCGCTTTTATCCAAATTAAATTTATTGAACTGTATACTTGACTTGGAACAGATATAGCTATCCTTAAGGGCTCACTAATGCAATGATAAATAATGCAATTATTCCACTCTGTATACAAATGCACCATTTATGCATGCATGTTTTTGTTGCAACATGCTGCAGCACATAGAGTTGAATGAAGTGCCATTTTGTGAAACCGAAGTGCACTTTTGTAAAATGCATTGTACAAAACACTAGTGTTTTAGCATGCAGGCTGATGTGAACAACCCTAAAGTAGATGGCAATTCTTTATACTTCAACTCACGCAATCAGTTCTCCAAGATTGAATGTTGCTATTTGTGTCACCCACAAACAAAACACAGCTAAATACCTTTTTTTTTTGTTTTGTTAAAGTGACACTAAACTCAGGAGTTAAATCTTAAAAATGCATTGAAGTACCTTAACTATTAACAAAAATGTATCTTATTTGTATATTACTTGGCAGCTGTAAATCCTCAAATCATCTCTGAATTGGTGATAACACTGTCCTTCCTTCTGGAGGGTGGCTACTTTTGTTCCCCATTGTCCCTGTGTGTGTTGTAAAGTAGCCACCACTCCAAGCTTGCTCCAGTGATGGACTACAATCTCTATACAAATTGGCTTAATAAATGTGAGCTTGTAGTCCATCAGGGAGGCGAACTTGGAACGGTGACTACTTTTCAACACACACAGGGACGATGGGGAACAAAAGTAGTCACCCTCCAGAAGGAAGAACAGTGTCGGCATTAATTCAGGCATAATTTGAGGATCTACAACCGAGTGATACACAAATAAGCTACATTTTGTTAATGGTTAAGGTATTTGAATGCATTTTTAAGATGTAACTGCTATGTTTAGTGGCACTTTACGTTTCAAAGTGGTCACATGACCGCTAAGCCTCCTATTATCCATTCTGCTATGTGGCCAGTGGGTGGGAACTAAAGACCCGTCGACATCTCCTCCTGTGGCCAACTATAGTGAGGTTAGTATGAGGGAAGGAGCTTTTCATGCTGGCCAGCACTTGGTGTTGGCACTTGTACAGCGATTTCAGTGTTATCGGCCCTCTGCTGGAAATCCTGTAAATGGCAAGAAACTGGCAGGATGGACAGGTAATTTTTTTCGGATGCACATGCAAGTAAAATAAATTGCTAGTATCATTGAGCATGCATTTTACTGTTCTTAAACCATGTTGATTTATATATTAGCCCAGAGAAACACTTTAATGTCATAAGTCATCACCATGACTCAGAGCATTGTTATCTCCAGATATAGCTTTATATCGAGGAAAATCTAAAGCTTTCAAGGCCCCTCTGTGGGACAGATTATTATAACGCCTACAATTATCGTTCCTGTAATGATGGTAATCTTTGCTGTGTGAAACCCATGTGGTTAAAAAAAAAAAAAACCTGAATTAAGGTGTAATTTCTTCTTAAAGGGGAAGGATAATGGGAGGGCAAAAGAGTAGGGATGCGAATGGTTGGGGAATGGAAAACCTTTTCAAATATGTATTTTAATAAGGATAAATATGCAAACATTGGTACCTACAGATTAACCAAATGAAACCAAAGCAAGAAATAAAAAAGGACACAAAACAATCCAAAAAGAAGCTTAGTGACGACGTTGGGTGGTATTATAAAGAAATTGTAAATCAACTTTATTTTACCAAATGCAACCACCAAGCCTTTGTATATAAATGTTACATAATGGATGTCACTGAATACAGATACTATGCATTATAAAGTTTACGCAGATTTCACCGCAAGATCCCACTTCCAAGCTGCTGTTGGTCAAGTCTTTCCATCTACAACGTGCTTGGTGCAAATTTCTTGATTTTACCTAAATATTGTGACTTTGATATGATGCCAATTCATTTTCAGTGAGAACTGAACATAATCTGAAAAGTTGTATTGTATTACACTGTATCAGTCTATATTAGAAGATCCTACTTAATATTCTGTAGATTGACATTACCCTTTCAGTTCTCTCCTGTTTTGGATAGGGTGATTTTTTTGCCTGTTGATTTTCCGAATGTTTTAAAGAACAGGTAAAACATTTATTAACCCTTGCAGTGGGCCTACCCCTGCACTGCAAGTGTTAAGTGCTTGTTTTTGCCTAGGGTCAACAATAAGAGTTGTGCACACCCAATCATTCCAGCTGGCTTGCTGTTAGACCAATCCCTGGAACCTCTCTCCCCCTCCACTGCAGCGGTCTAAGGTCACGTAAATCATCACGTTGGATACACTGTGTATAGAACATTACGGACTAATTTTTTACCCTAGGCAAAAACGAGCCCCATTGCAAGGTTTAATGACATGTTTACCCGAAGTTCTTTTATTCAGTGATGCAGATAAAGTAACTTGTTTTATTTAATTGCTCATACTTGGAATTTAATTTTTACATTGAGGTGAATGGATCAGTACAGACAGATGCACAGAGATGTATTCCTTTATACTATGTGATCATTTCTCCTATTCTGTGCTCTTATTCTATTAGTGGTAGGAGAACCCAGCATGTTTAGATTATGTCCATTCAGAAATGCTGTTGTTACTGATAGTTTGCTTTGAATCTGGTGGTTATTGTACCCCAACAATTTGTTAATTTTTTTTTTGTGATTTAGTTACCTTCCAAATGCAATTATTGCAGTGTAAAGAAAAGGAGAAAAAGGGCAGATCTGGACTGTGCAGCCTTGGATAGATCCAAAGTTGCAAATAACAATGCATTTGTGCATTTCATCTCGTATGTCTCTTTCGTTACGAACATTATAAAATAGCACTTTTGCATTGTGTGAAAACCAATAGAATTCCCCTTGTACACTCTTATTACAGTTCTATTCCAGTATCCATTGTGTTCTGTAAAGTAATCTCTGACCTTGAGGGCAATTCTTTGCGTTGGTTCTTTTACAGGAATGAAAATGCTTTGTTTCATTGCCCTGTCATCAGAAACTGTGTTTTCAACCCCGTATATGGGAAACATATCTTGCTTAATATTCTGTATAATTCCTTTAGTTCCCGGCTCCCTCATTTAATAACGAATTCTAGTGTGTTAGTCACAGCCAGGTAATTATTGTGATATAAAGCTCAAGAGATTTTGTTAATAGCAGAATCTGCAATGAATACCAGCGTCCCAAGAGATATAAGTAGCTGGTGGATTAGTCAACACATAGGTGTCCTTGCAGAACTGGAATATCCATTTCTATATATTGAAAATTGCAATAACCTGTATTCTCTTGCAGGGCAAGACAATGGTTTTACCTAACTGCCCCCTCCCCAGCTGCACATGCTCACTTATTCTTTACTCAATCAGCACTTTGTTAAAGTACCAGGAGCAAAAAGAAACTCTGGGTGAGGGGAGCATGTTCCTCATTGTCCTTTTTTCTTATATGCAGGGCACAGCCACAGCTAATGCCCCCTCCTCAACAGCACATACTTGCCTTTTTTTGGTTCCCCACTACTTTGTTTAGCTACCACTAATGAAGCTATTACCTCATACTTTTGGATATAATTAAGCTTAGGCTACTGATTGGCCTAGTGCGTCAGAGATAGAGAGAGCGCTCTAAGCTCTGTGTAAGGTTTCCTTTATTTTGTTCCCAGTGGCAGGGGAGGGAAGAAATGTTACACATGTGCTCCTGGATTAGGGAAAGATAATAAAGTGACTTGTTGCAAAGGCAAAACTCAGATTTCCCTCAAAGAGATCCTGTCACCAACCTAGGTCTATCAAGAATAACCTCTCTAGTTCAAGTACTCGCTAATGGATGACAAAGGATTTCCAGAGCACTTTGGGTGAGCTAAAGACAAAACACAGCCAACACAGATTAATTTGCAGCTCCCCTTTGTGTGATTAAAACCTCCTACTGAGACGTTTGATAAGAGATTTGATAAGTCACTGCTAAAATGACTCATGGAGTTCTGTAAACAGGCTTTTTATAACATGGTATCAGCAAAGATAAAATGCTAAACAAAAAAATAAAACTAGAACTTCACTTGCTGGCTATAATGTCATGCTGGCTGCATTATCATCTAAAAGTGTGAGCATAGCCAGGCGATTTGTGAGGCTTTTTTTTTTTGCACAATTATATGTGCCTATATCAAGGTATTTCAATGGACTAATTGTAGCAGAGGAGCAGAATCAAGTGTGTTGTTTTTCGTTTTTTTTTACCTCCTAGGACTTTTAAATGGGAATGCATGAAAATCAAGTGTAAACATGTTTTATAAGTGGTTTCAGACTCTTCCATTAAAGTCTATCGGGCCAAAACGCTCGGTTCTGCTTGAAAAGAATCCCTTGTACCTTTTTTGCTATAGAAGTGTCAGGCCACAAGCAATGGGAACTTTGAATCTTGACAGGATCTGTAAATGGAGATACTACAAGTCTCGTCTGCCACCACAACAGATGTAATGTATTTATCAATGGAGTACAAGTTCGGGGATGTCACCACACTTGTAGTGCATTCCTACTTCCTTCCATCCTTTAGCTAAAAGTCTGTACCTCTGGATGGATAGTGACTGGGAGGAAGAGTCTGCAGGAGGAAGAGTTTTCCACTGCAAAATCTGGACTGTGTCTTTAGTGCTCTTGCACACGGCGCTGGCTCCCATCCACTCTAAATGGCGACATAATCCCGCTGCCAGGAAGCTCCAGGTGCAGTGTACTGCCTTTTATTATTGTTAATGGCTGTACGCTGTTGTCAGTGGGTATGCGCTGGCACTACATAAATCCCACACATGCGCCCGGATGTAAAATCTCAGATGCACCCAGTCTGCATCCAACAGCTTACAGCCATTGGCTTTAATATAAGCTTGTACGCTGCATATGGGGCTCTCTGCCATATACACTGGCATTTACGTTCTACAAGAACCAGTGCCTGTGTGCAAGAGCCCTTAATCTTATTCGCTTCCATTTTTCTGTCTTGGTAACTGCAAAAGGCTTTGGTGATTAATTTATTTCTTAAGTACAGTATAGACTTTAATTAAAGCTGTGTGGATCTCCTGGGGTTTATTTCAGTGTGATTAGAGTGTAGTAGAGATGATCTGTAGTTTGGGTTCTTGGGAGTAGCAGTGGCCAATGTGTCTTGTTCATTGTACTCCGAAGGCTGACGCTTCATTGTATGATGTGTTTTGTTTGTGTTAAAAATACCTCTGTGCACATGCAGTACAACCTTACCGGTATTGTCCTATTTTTAAAATGTTGCTTTACAAAAAGTGCTTAATCTCCATGGCAATGGGTTCCCACACTGAAATCCCATGGTGAGGGCTTTTCCTTCACTTACTGCCTCTTGGCTCTCCATTTGAAAATTCTATTAATATTTCCCCAAGCTCCCACTATTAATAGTTGTGCTACTTATGTTTTTTTCTTGTCTTTTTTTTTTTTGCTTGTCTGCAGGTAAGCTTAGGTATGCAGATCTTAACCTGAATTTACTGAACGCTTGCCTTATTACAGGTGCAGCTCAATTTAAGGAACGGTAACACTTTGCAGCTTTATATTGTCGGAATTATCTGTTCGTTGAGTGTTTAGAGTGGCCATGCACAGCTCAATCCTTCTCCTCATTCAAGAGCGTGTTCACAGCGGACCTAGGACATGATAATGTGTGCTTTTGATGCTGAAAACACTTGTAATTGATTACAGAGCTTTTTAAGCTTTGTGGAGCCATCCCTTCCCATGCTGAGCAGAAGGAAGTAAGAAGCTGTTGGCAGCATGAGTGTCACATCCTGTTGTTGGACAAACTGTGTAAAGCTGGTAAAAGTGGTTAGAATTTTGTTCGGAAATCTTTTTTTGCAGAATATTCGTTCGATTTTCTAATAGTTTATGGTGTCATTTCGACAATCAATTTCGATTAGTCATGAACATGCTCAAAGGAGTAGGATGGACATTTTTTTGTCTGATGAACGAAATTCTAACAGCAAATGTAGTTGTGGATTGGGAAACTCCGTTCATTCCAAAATGTATTTTTTTTTAATTACAGGTATTTATATAGAGCCGACAATTTATACAGCACTTTACATATGGCACATTTACATAAATCTCTGTCCTCAAGGAGCTTACAGTCTAAGGTCCCCAATTCTACATGCATACAGGACCAATTTTAGATAGGAGTCAGGTAACCTTCCAGAATGTCTTTGGAGTTTGGGAGGAAACCATAGTACCGGGAGGAAACCCACACGAGCACAGGGAGGACATGCAAACTTCTTACGGACAGAAAATTGAATGTTCACATCAAATTAAATTCCGATCAACATTTGACAAGTCTTGGCTTTATTCAATTTTCTGACGAGATTTTTCATATGAACGTTTGGCCAAACCCTCTACCGGTGTATGGCGAGCTTAGTAAGTACTGGAATTCACCACATTGTTTGAGGACTGGCATCTGTTTCTCTGCCTGCTCTTTGTTGTGCCACCCCTAAACATGGGATGGAATTCGGAAGGCTGACCTCTGCGTGATTGTTCTTTAGAACGCTTGTGGCATAAACCTACATGCTTGTTTTTATGCAGAAGATATCATTGGCTCTGGGTACTGTAGTGATTGGCTACGAACATCTAATCTGGACAATTGACACTCTCACAAAAATAAGTTTGCCATTAAAGTTTGAGGATGCACTTTGCTTTATTAGGCAACATAAAGTATAGTGTATGTTCAGTAAGCCCATAGTTTGTCATTATGAGAGTGATTACCTTAAAGCAGAACTATACTCGCTCCCCTTCCTTCCTCGCTGTGCCAACATCTTCCGCTGCTCTTTTTTCATGTTTGAGACCTTGGACCATCCTATTTATAAAGTTTGTTGGGCCCTTCGCCAAATAATCCAAAAACGAATGTTCTTAATATATCTTTTTCCCAGTTTGAATATAGTGTGTTGTAATAATATATAACGGCCACTAGATGGAGCTGAGAAGTCTGGGAAATAAGTATTTACTTACATATAAGTATTTATAAAGAACATTTGTTTTTGGCATTAAATGTATTGTTTATGCGTAGACCGCATAGTATGTCACTTCTGCAATAAAAAGCCTGACTGTTTGCAAGTTTTAATTTTCTATGTACAGTTCTACTTTAATACAAACATGTTTTTGGTTCTTCCCATTTCAATTGTATTCATTGTAGAGCTTTATTGATTAGCCATTGGGGCAGGGTAGGTCAACTGCTACAATAACGTTAACTGCCTAACAGATGTTGCGTTATGTGCCTCATGCTTTGTTTTCAGTGCGTTGGCCATCTCATATTGTGAGAAGGAGCAGTAAAGCACAACCATTGTGTAACAATGCTAAGCAGAAAGCAGAGCCTGTGTGGTAATCATCAAATGTGGCTGCCTCTACATACATATAAAATTATAAGGCCCCATTCACACTGAGCGTATCGCAAATTGCGCGATTTGCATTTTGCGCAATATCGCGCAAATGGTTACATAGAGCAAGGTAGAATCGCACCTAAATCTGCTCCAAAAAGGGTCCTGTTGTAGCGACGCACACGACCCGCGACAGTGATGAACAGAGCCCCATTGACATGCATTGGAGAGCGATCCGCGCGATAAATCGCTCAGTGTGAATGGGGCCTAAATAATATCCAGAAACACATTTTTTTATAGATTTAATTTGTGAGGTAATAATTTTATGAGGTAGTATGACTCCTAACATTCTCTTTTTTTTATAACTTTTTTTATTTCTTTTATTTTTTTATCTCCATAGGTGCTGATGGAATGTATGCAAGCTTCGTAGAAGATGAATAAGGCATTGTGTTTATCCGTTGTTCACCAGCTTAGTGAATGCTACTACGTTTCCTGAGACCAGCTCTGACTTATTTATAATGGGAGATGAAAGGAACCTGGGAGTGTCCCAGAAGATGCTCTCTCCATCCAGGAGTACAAGCAGTTCCTCCTCAAAGTTGGGAAGTCGGCAGGTTAGTTATTTGGTTCTCTTAGCTGTTTTAGTTGTCTATAGACATGTGTTTTGTGATCCCTTGTAGCTGGTAAGTGTACAATAGCAGTCCATGACATATGGTTCCTTTTGAGTTCAAGAGGTCATCCATTACTATCAAGCTGCAGTAATAATTCTAAAATCGAATCGAGATCTATCTTGGTGATAGCACATCATTTAATGGGGCTACGTATATTAGAGACACCAGAGGTGCATTATTGTCTTTACATTATGGCTCGATTACAATGTTGAGAAAAGGACTAATGTGTCCTATATTGGCAGCGGCGAGGGCAGTAATACCAAGGTATTGTTAGATAACAAGTATTCCTCAGGTGTCAGAGTGGGTAGTGGAATTAAACAATACCATGCGTCTAGAGGAGCTTACTGCCCACCTTCATGATAGACACATTGTTTTTGGAGAGATGGAGACCGCGGAGGGAGTACATTAGTTCATCAGAGGTCCAAAAATGGAGACTTGGACTTTGCTTCCCCTTTCGCTATTTTGTAGGGATCACGTCCTTAAAATGCTGAGCTTCCCTAAATTGCTTTACCCCCTCCAAACGATCCCGTTACTGCTGAAACATGCCAATGTTCAGCTTCTGGAAAAAGCATTTACCAGGTTTCTCTGGAACTCCAAACGCCCTTGTATTTCATATCATCAACTACAAGTCCATAAATTGGAGGGGGCATGGGGCTCCTTAATATCCGAGCCTACAATCTGGAATGTCTCCTGCGCCATGCTTTTGATTGGCTGCTGGGTACCTCCTGCTACTCTAATCTCACTTTAGAAACTGAAATGGCTTCCCCTTGGTCTTTAGGAGCCCTGCTTCATACTCGTACCAAAAACTTACTGCATTCACTGCGCACTAACACCTTGATTAGGGACACAGTGGTGGCGTGGCGAGAATACAGATTGATAACAGGACTCCATCCCTACATCTCAATGCATATCCCCATAATTAATAACCCCCACTTTACTCAGGGCTCGAACGGCGGGGGATTTAGGCTCTGGGCGGTGAGAGGGCTCCAAAAGGTGGTTCAACTATTTGACCCGGATACCCACCGTCCCCTTACTTTCCCAGAGCTGCAAGCAAAATTTGATCTTCCATCACTTTCAATATTTACAACTGACCCACTATTGGCGCAGCGAAACAACATTGCTCAGTACATTTTTTCAGACTACAGCATTAGACAGCATCTCGTACACGACCCCCGGATCCATTGCCAAACTGTACCCCCTTCTGAACTCTTACTTTATGCCTAAACCAGCTAGGACTTCCCTCTTGAAATGGAGGAAGGAATTTCCACTTGAGGATTATGAAAGCACTATTCTTGAGGGATGCCACAATATTAGGAGCTGTACCCCGAATGAACAGTGGCTGGAGACCCACTTCAAAATAATTCACAAGGCATATTATGCTTTTGATTTTTTTCATAGAATAAAAGCTCCAAGTCCGTAGCTTAATGGCTTGCCCAAAATGTTCTCTGGAAGGGGCATCTCTTCGCCACTCTCTCTGGGACTGTCCTCATATCGTCACTTTCTGGGAATCAGTCCTTTCTTATATGTCCGCTATACAGGAACTTCCTCTACCTCGCGAGCCATGGCTTTGCCTTTTTAGTTACTGGAACCCCCTTCCTGCACTTGGTAGAAAAAAACTAAAGTGGATCTACGTGGCCCTGCTGCTAGCCAAGCGCATAATTATGCACCACTGGCTCTCCGCACAGCCGCCGTCCCCCAACACTTTAAGGAGTCAATAACGGCTCTGATGAGGAAAGGGAGACTAGAAGCCACTTTAGACCCTGATAAATACGCCACAAACTTCCTTATGAAATGGGAACCTTTCATACTGTACCAATATACAGGGACGGAGTTATTTACATTACTATATCCATTCAAACTCACACACTGGTACCTAGAAAAAAAAACTAGCCAACACCCTGGGACGGTTGGAGTTGCCAGAAGACTATACCCCCGAATAGGCAATGCACCGATAGGAGCGGTCATCTTTGGTTAAATGTTGGTATGTTGGTGGAAAGATGCACTAATATGGTGTTGCAGTGTTTTCAATGTGAGACTGTCCTGCAGTTATATGATGTAACATGATATTATCCGCACTGGTATGTGACATGTATATGTGAATTGTTTTTTTTTAATTGTCTTTTGTATTTTGTATTTCATCCCTATGATGATTGCTTGAAAATTAATAAAATATATATTTTTTAAAAGTACTGTGATTTGATACCAGAACGTGGTGTCTGCAGATTATCCTTCAGTTGTGGCGGAGGTGCAGAGAACAAATTGCAGAGAATTTCCTGAAGGTTGCACAAGGCCAGGAGAACCTTTGAAAAATCAATACATTGCTCACATTTTACTGGCTGCCCACTTTAAGCTGTGCTTTCAAATGCTTCATCCTTTTTCCGTCAAAGTAAAAGTTGTACTCCTGAGACTTTTGCTGTATTTCAATGGAATCAATGCTTTTAAGGTGAATTATTGTGCAATGTTAGAAAGAATGGAATAAGTAAAGGTCATTATTTACTTGGTATTAGGCTCATAAGGCAGAAATTATTGGTTGGATTTTTATGGGATCCTTTAATAGATGGAAGCTGATGATGTGAGAAATAACTGCAAATTGAAGTGTAATCTCTATGTGTCATGCTTGCAATTCCCAAGTGTGAATCATGGTAATGTGTTTGTATATAAACCATATTTCTGCACAGATCTTGTGTTTTGTTTATGGCCTTACCAGAAAGACTTGGAGAGAGAGAGAGAGATATCATATTAGATGAGACTGCCATGTTACTAAAGTGATGCGTCTGAGACCACTGCACGGTGTACAAGTCCAATATAGAAAGCACTGGAAACGTTTGGCTCTAAGTGCAAACACAGCTAACTGACCCTTTCACAGTGAGCTCATACTATGTGTGGGCCATGCTTGTGTTACACTAGTCCACAGGCCACCAATGGTTCGGTGTCATTTCCACGTAGATGCTGCTTGTAGCTAAGTAACACACCTGCAGCCTGTACAGTTTTTCTTAGATTGAGAACAGTTTTTTGGAAGTCTAGTAGCTTCTGCTATTTATAAACCTACCTACAGTTCAAACAAAAATTAGTGAAGGTTGCTTTCTTCCAGTTTTCAACACAGTGAGTTATTTTCAGTATACATCATATGACGCATTACTTAAAAGGGAACATGACTACATACAAAGTAAGCATTGTTTGCAAAAAGAGAGACTACATTTACAATTACATAGTGACAAAAAAGTATTGGTTCCATGCTATAGAATCTTTAATGAGTCCTAATACATGCTCCTTAAATCTCACAAGGGATGCCAACTTGAAAGACAAAAATGGGGAAGGAAGCGCATAGATCTGGCATAAATAAAACACTTTATTCCAAAGTTATAAACAAAGTTGGTGATACACTCACACTCACATGCTGCTGTCAGGAAGGGAGCTATGTACATGGCCACCACTCAGGGGGAGATATGTTTACACTGGGTCCAGCGATGCAGCAAGTATGACAGCTCAGGATCTATGGTCTGGAGCATTCCCCTCTTCACACACTTCAGAATCTCCCTAGCATTGCCATTATGCCAAGACCTAACTTCTAGAGTATTCTTTTGTACTGTATCTCCCAACTACTTTAGAATCTCCCTAGTATTGCCATTATGCCAAGATCTAAGGACTGAATTCTGACGTAGGTGCCGGTCCGAAACCACTGTACGTCAATAACACGTGACTATAAACAGTTCCAAAACAACCTAGCCGTCACAAGAACATGGAGATGCCACTGCCAGCCTCACCCTGCACAGAGATTTCCGAGCTCGCTGGACAACAATCTCAGGCCAACAGATTGTCACTAGTGTTGGTTAACTCTGCAGTTAACCCTTTACACACAACAGTAGCTGCCACCATGTGTTCCCAGCAAATGCTGTGATAATTCAAAATTTAAACAAAGCCCATGATACCACTGTCCGTTCATACAGGAATATGACAGGTTTCACTGTACAGTAACACTCTTCCTGGAGACCAGGATACTTAAGTTCTTATTTAGAGTGTAGATAAGCTTAACAATAATTAACAATGTTTAAGGAATAAAAAGAGAGTACTCAACACTCCTGGGTTTTGTAAGTTCTGATAGAGTCCAATTCAATGCAACAAAAGATGATCTGAATGTCTCTTTCTCCAAGTAAGGCTTACAAAGATTCTTTCTTGATGTTAAACGGGGACTCTTTGTGGATGTTACATGAGCTTCTCCTTCTGATGTTACAAGCCTATTGATGTTACGAGAGCCTCCTCAGCTGCCCTTAAAGCAGCTTTTTGTCAGTCCTCCTTGGGTTGTCACAGAGCTATGCCTGTACAATGTCCTTCTCTGCTCCTCCTAAACTGTCAATGTTATTTTAATAATCAGATTCCCCTATGTTCATAGGTTAGTCCTAGATAAGCTATAGATTATTGTGTATCATTTAAATTAGCTTCAGATCAACCCCAAGCTTGGCATGGGTGTGAATTATGGCTGGACCAGGAGGATAAATGTGGCTTGTTAGGCCTCTGACCATTTGTATTCCATGTTTGATAAGTGTGGATTTCTCTTTTGACGAGACACATTGATTAATGCGGATAATTCATTCTCCAGTTCCAAGTTTTGAAAATTGGTTTAATATTATAACTCTCAACTTACGACAAAGTAGGACACAGCACATTTTTCCATTTTCTTGTTTTCTCTCGGCCAATTCGAATCAAACCAACACCATCCCGGAAGCAACAATTGCCACCACAAACAATCACTGTAAACCACGGACTGGCCTAAACCGTCTTTTTCCATTTCCTGCCCAATTGCTATCCCCTTTCGGTCGTAGTGCTTCTTTTTGTCTCTTTCACACACTTAAGTCGGACATCCCGGTCCGCACGTTTTAGAAGCTGCTCGCCTATCCACCACTTCCGAGAGCTTTTTGCCCCTCAGATAGACCCCTCCCCTGGCGAGCGCTATAACTCTGGACTTTCTCCCAAAGAACTTGCAATTTTCACCACACATTCCTTACTTATCCATCAGGCAATCTGTAGTGAATTAGAAGAGCTGTGCAAGACAATTACCATGGTATTGGCGATTTACGACACATATCGTAAAAGTTCATGAAGACTAATCCATCCCAGGCCTAGGTAAACAGGTTGTCCACAAGACAGGACTTGAGGGGAAATTCCTCTAACAGCAACACAAACAGAAGAAGTAATGCTTTTCTTTTTTTAAGTCTGGTAAAAGGTTATTTCCAGAACAGGAAGCCCCCGATGGCAGTAAATCCCAATACACACTTTAATTTCCTATCATGTAGCCCCAGCCGAGCCACCCCAACCCACCCTCTTCAAGCTGAGTCATTCATCACTGTGTTGTGTATTATAGCTTGTGTAATTTGATCTCCATTTTGCTGCTCAAAGGTAAGCGCAACAAAATGCTCAAGACAAGGAATGCCATTCGCTTTTCTTGAGTGGGACAAAAGACTCTCAACAAGAATTAATTTCCCCCCCCCCACCCCCCTAGCTGCTCTAGTTCATATGGAGCCTTATGGATTTTTAATTAAACAGTCAGCAATACTGTTTTAACTTTTTGTATGCCTTTTTATGCATGCAAGTGCTGTTAATCTCTTTCGCCTCTTCCTGTCTACATGTACACGCTTTAGTGTCAGCTGCAGATTATTGCCCTGGACCGGCTTCCCAGTATTGACAGTGGTGGTCCATGACTGCACCATGTGTGGTAGCACAGTCACTTGTAGTCTCAATCATTGGAGCTTGTGACAGGATGTCAACACTAGAGATAAACAGGTGTCGCCCCATAACCAAAGGTGTGTGAACAAAGACTTCTACGGCAGGATCACTTATGGGTTTAGAACTTCTTTAAAAACAAATTAATAAAACAAAATTGCCAAAACAATTACAGTCTCCTCTTTTAATACAAAGTATGAACACATACAAATCATTTATTCGGGGTGAAAGGTGTAGTTTATTTCTTGGTAGCTTTTGTCGGGGTGGTGGCATTCTTTTTCATCATGTAGGCCATCTTGGAGTAACACAAGTGAAGATGTCAACTTGCTGCTCTAGCCTACCTGTTCCTTAGAAGACCCATGCCTGAGGTCAGGCCAGAAAATCCCTGATCCAAATCATTATTTAATATTAAATCATATTGTACAGTATGCTGACAGCGTGTCCTTTCTCATTTAGAAATGAAACTTCTTCTGTGCTTAAATCTTAGTTTTTATGATGTAAGAGAAGCGCCTTATAAATATGACAGTCTGCTGTACTAAATCATGGCTTGTTTTTTAACAACCTGGTACAAGCTGATGGGCTTTTGATAAATGAACCAACTTCTACTGATCAATGCCAGATGTACTGTTTTCTGTGTGCTTTGTTCACACCACACCGGGTGTAATGTGTGGTGCAGAAGAACGCAGACTAATTGGATTGCACAACGCATTGGATGGCAGCGCAGGTCACCGCAGCACACCTAGCTGCTGTGTGGAAATAATGAATGGAGTGTACTCAGCACACTAGTCTGCGTGCTAAAACTTAGTTGAAAGGAATCCATCAAAACTGGAGCAGAGAAAATCTGGACTAGCTGTGCATGGCAACCAATCAGCCTCCACCTTTTCATTTTCAAACCTTAGCTGAACAAACTGAAGAGAGAAGCTGATTGGTTGCCATGAACACCTGCTCTAGATTCTGTCTGCTCCACTTTTGATGAATTCCCCCCAGTGTTTTTAATGTGCGGGCTTGTGTGGATGAGCTCTTATTCATTTAACTACTTATAGTAAACCATATCATTCCTCTTGTTTTCGGTTCTGTGCATAGAGGCTGTTGTGGGCTGTTTATTGCCCCCTTTCTCCAGCACTATAGCAACTGTGAAAACTTGGAATAAAAAAAAAAAAAGTAAAAATAGACTTTACCTTCGGAAGTCCAGAGTCTATGGGGTTAATTTACCAAAGGTAAATAAGCTGTTCATTTTGCAAGGAATTTTGCACTTTGCATGGAGAGTTTCACCTTAGTTTATTGAATGAGGAGCAGCTCTGCTGACCTCCATCACCCAATCATGTGCAAGCAAAAATACTGTTTTTAAAAAAAAAATTCCTTGCACATGATTGGGTATTCTTTGCAAGGTGACATTTTATCACATTCACCAAGGTAACGGAAACCTCTGCTGCAATGTGCAGATTCCCTTGAAATGTGAACAGCCCACTTGCCTTTGGTAAATCAAACCCCATGTCTAGATTCAGACTTCCTGGATACAATGACCTCATCCCTGCTTTCCCAGTTGGCTGGAATATTTTCTTTTCTATTGGATGACATCAGCCAAATTATTTTCATTGTGCATCACTTAGTTCTTTAGAGTGTTGAAAGCTTATTATATTGATACACCTAATTAAATTACAATTACACCTATGGAATTAAAATGACCAAAGTTCTCAACATTTAATTTAAACGGTAGCCAGTTGTGTGACCGGGCAATTAGATTTTTTATGGTTTACCTCCAAAACTCTTACAGTTTTGTAGATCACTGCAAAAATCTAAACCTGGAATTGTTAAAAATATGTTTTTTGGTTTTTTTTTTGCGTTCGTTTGCTCTCCCTGCAATGTGCACATCCGCTAGACTGTTTGTTTGTATGAACTTCTGGTAGATGTGTGCATGCTCCAGTGGCGGCTAAAAATCTCCCAACTCATGTGGAAAAAGGTGACAACTCTGCAGCTGAGTAAGTGTTGTCACCCTAAAAAAGGAAGAACCTATGGATACATCTTGCTGGTGTGCAACAACATATGTGTTTGAGTTTACATACACTTTAATGTGTCATACATTACAATATTTAATCATTAGACTGATTTATAAAATGTTTGACTTTTGTTTTTTTTTCTATTAGGATAGCTGGGAGATTGTAGAAGGCCTGAGGGGAAGCAATAGCTGCACCCAGGAACCACAGAAACAAGAAGGTTTCCTGCTGAAGAAAAGGAAATGGCCTCTCAAAGGCTGGCACAAAGTATGTATATAACGTTCATCCTACTATGAGTTTACAGGGCTGGTACAGTTTGTGGTTTCTAGTTTATTGTAAAGTGCTAATATATTCCTAAAACAGAAGGTATTAACATATGACTAACATCATAAATCCCCCCAAAAATAAGTGTAGTCTGAATCTTAGGATAGCAAGCAGAGCCATTTGCCCAATCTGCCTGTATATCTTATCAGCTTGTTAACATGTATTACAAAATATGGAGAAATGACTTCTGTGAGGTATGGCTTTATAAGCAGTATAACAGTGCAATCATGAAAGTGTATGTCAAGTCAAAAACTTTTGTTTTTCGAGTTTTGAATAGCTTGGGGAAGCATTAGGAACTGTGTTTCTAATGCTATCCAGGGCTTCGTTAGAGAGATTTGCCCTCACTTCCTCTTCTGCTGAGATTAGTGCACCGTCATGCATTGTGATATGCTGGATTGCCAGAAATGATGCATGTCCAGTTTTGTTGGACCTTTGTGAAGTGTTGCCAACCCATTCATTTCAAAGAACTGCCTTAATGCAACACATATTAATCTGTGAAAAAAACACACCACACTGGAAAAATGTGTACCCTTTAATCTTAACCCTTAAAGGAGAACTATGGGGTAAGTTTTTTTCCCCATAGTTCTCCTCAGGGTCACGGGAGGACATATATACCGTCGCTCGCTCACTCGCTCGAACTACGAGGCTGAGTGATTTTCGCTCACCTCATAGTTCTTCTTTAATCTTCTGCCGGTTATTAAACGTATCCAGTAAAACTATATATGTACTTTGTTAGCGTCACAACAATTTGTGCCAAAACAATCCTTTGTTGAAATCCCAGCACCGAAGCTCCTATTTTGGAAAGAGTAATTGTGTTATGATTATTACACTTTTTATAAACAATTTGCAGTGAATTACTTTTTTGCCTTTTCCATATTTAATTGTCATAGAATTTCAAATTTTTCTAAGACGTGTTGCTGCAAGTATAGCATAATAATGATGAAATATTCTAGAAGCGCTGAAAAGTAATAACAATGAGGGTAATAAAAAAAAGAGAATATGTAGCTATTAAGTCCGGTTGTAGGGAGTAATCTAGGGAATTCACCCAACTGCCATTGACAGGGTCAAAAAGGAAATTTTTTCAACATTGAAGATATCGGTTACCTCACTGGGGCTTTGTCTTGTCTTCTGGATTAACAGTTTTAGAACAGCATTAGAATTAGAATAAGTTGAATTTAATGGACTTTAGTCTTTTTTCACCCTTGCTTTCTCTATTGCTATGCTAATTTAATTATAATAAGTATTTGTAAGGTTAGGTACAGTGTTCAAGCTGCACAATTTGAACCAAAATAAGCTGTAGGATGCTAGAGGCTTGGAGGACGGGTGAGTCAATGAGAGTGCTGTACTATCAGTCTGCCAATTCCAAAAAGGCTGTTCAGACTGTCCCTAATGTGTTTGTGGTCTACTCCCTTAATTAACCATATTTTAATCAAATAGTAAAGGACTTGCAGAGTAAACTTCTTGCAGCAACAACCATTGTCTTTCTATGTACAAAATGCCACTAAATAATATAGTCTTACCAATAACCCTTCAGGGGATATGGCTGGGGCACCAAGGTTAGAAGCAGATCTATGCATCAAATGAAAAATGTAATTATACAGGTCCCAAAAATCTATTACTCTTACAGCATATTTTTTATTATTATTGCCTTTTATTGCTACCTGTGTCCTAGCTGGGGAGATTTTTTTTTTTTTGCCTATTTGGTGTCACGCAGAAGAGCTCCCCAATGTTGTCACAGCACTAACAACAATTAACGATTTGTTTAGGTGATTGGGGAAGCACATTGTGGCAATTTTTAAACACTTCCTGTCAAAGGTGACAGGTGTGAGAACAGGAAGTAGGGGCAAGTACAATGTCTGATGGAGTTTTGAAATCCTTCCCCACAGGAGCTCTACCTGGAGATAAAGAATAGCTTTCAGTTATGACAAATGACAGACCTTAGACCAGCCTTTCCCAACCAGGGTTCCCCATCACCCTGGAATGCCTTCTAAATCCCTCAGGGGTGCCTCAACGATTTTGCATTGAGTCATGCCATTACATGGTGCACACAAGCTGGCGTCAAGCACCATGGATGATTAATGACTCATCTCTTCAGGGAAGCCTATCCCACCTCAACCTAACCACTGAACCGTCACGTTCTCAAACAATTCATCCCCACATGCTACCTCCTCATGTATCACTTCCCCCTCCCCTTTTAGATTGTAAGTCCCCAGGGGCAGTGCACTCCTTACCATCTTGTCTTGAATTGTATTGTGATTGTAATGTCTTCCTTATATTGTAAAGCGCTGCGCAAACTGTTGGCGCTATATAAATACTATGTAATAATAATGACACAAATCCACAAACACTCTTTTTTATGTTTTTGCATACGGTCCGCACTAAAAATCCACACTAGACCCCTATCTGGGATAGGGGTCTGGCATAGATTTTGGAGGGGCCACACATCGCTTTTTTAATTTCTATTTTAGACCAGAGTACCTCGAAATTTTGCATATTTTTAAAGGTTGATAACGCTACCTTAGACTGTGTGCCATGGGCTGTATTGTTAGCCTCAGGTTAGAACTGTCATTGTGCTCTACAGAGGAACAAAAAAGTATTGCATGCTTGAACTGGAAAATCTCTGTTTAATTGTCCGATTACTTAGTGATCCAGACTGAATTTGGAATACTAGAGTACTTTGCTGCTTTAAAGCCAGAGCAAGCACCTAATAAATCAAGTAACTTGATTGTTTGAATGTCAGTAACTGCTCAATTGCCTAGTAAATGATTAAATCTTTGTTCTGCGTTGCTTTGAAATTCATATATTCTATGTAAATGTGCGTCTTCAGTTGCAGAGCTCATTAGCAGGGATGATATCAAAGTGAATATTTCTGTCAACATATATTCTGCTTTTATGTGGCAATTATAGCCCTCGCTCTGTTTTTGTGATGACAGCCAAAGAAGCACAAAAATATACTCTATACATAATAATAAGTGGTGTCACAAGCAGCTTTAAGATCGCTTTCTGAAAATAATTTTTTTTAACTTTGTTCTCATTATTTTAATTTTTATTGTTGTTTAGAGATATTTCTTCGTGGACAAAGGTATCCTGAAGTATGCAAAAGGGCCAAACGAGGTAAATGACGTTATTTTGTATGCAGCAACAATCTGTAGATTTAGCCATGGTGAACTGTTTAGATTAGGAGTTCCCATCCAGCGGCTAGTAGCCTTTATGTAGCAATCGGCTTCCTAAATTGTTGTCTGTAACGCATGTTGTGCAATACATTTCTGTCTGGGTGTCTGTAGTATTATAATCATAAAGTCATTCTGATATTGTGTCATTTCAGTTCTTTCTAAAATATGTAAGGTCAAAAGTTGGATAGAGTGCTTTTCACCTCATAGTTCTAGCCGACCTGTGACAATGAGACTGGCACAGGTCGGCTCAGTAGATCGAGAGGTGAGCGAACACATGCCGGTGTTCGCTCACTTCTCGATCCTGTCACGGCTCTCTGTCGTGACAGGGGAGGGGGCGGGTACAGCTGACTCTGCCTCTAGATAGGCAGAGCCAGCTGTCACTCACGCAGCTGGGCGGATCTCGACATCGATGTCGGGATCCGCTCCGGCTGCGGCGTCTCAGTATACCGCGAGCTGTAGCTCGCGGTATACTGAGCTTAGGGTGACGGGAGGACGCTAGTTTGTGTCCTCCCGTTACCCTAAGGAGAACTATGGGGAAAAGCCCTGACCCCATAGTTCTCCTTTAAGGACCTCTGTCAGGATTTTCTCTTCCTATCTGTGTCCTGTCAGGGAGATTAACCTTCACTTCCTGTTCCAGAGACACAACAGGAAGAAAAGCTGACCATACACTAGGCAAACTTCAGCCACTTCTCGATGAACCCGCAGAAATTCGCACAGCAGGTGTCGCTCTTGGCACCCTTTCGGCTGTCATCCCTCAATCAGCTGATTTGAAAGGAGCCGGCTGGAACATCTTCAAACAAACAGAGCCGGCAGCCAATCATTTGCTGGCTCTGTTCCGATATTCTGACAGTGCCCAGTAGCAATTGTCGGAATACAATAAAGACAACAGGAGATTCCTCAATCAAAGCTCTTGATGGAGGAATCTGTTATATTTTCTTTCTTTAGCCTGCAGGATAAATGAAGAAAATATTAGTGTATGACCAACTTAAGAGGAGAGCTCTCAAAAGCAAAGGGCTTTTGCCCAGTTTCCACCTGAAGCGCTTTACCTATTGAAAGGTTTCTCCTTACCTCCCGTTTCTATGACAGCTCAAAAATATTGGATTTCCCGTCCCTTTCTATACTGGAAACAATGGTCACTGGAACCAATAGAAAAGGTGAATCTGCCCAGCCAGGATACAAACAGACGTTCTAATGTTATTTTTGCATGCGTCCGCATCTTAGAAATTTTTTGTCATGAGAGACGTATGGGGGCTGCCATTGCTAGCCTCTATCTGAAAAAGCTAGTTACCTGGTTGTGTCTAGTTTGAATACTTTTCAGTCACTGAACAAATACAAGTTTGCAGGAAATGAAACGAAAGGCAAGGGAATTGATTTCTTATGTAGCGGTATCTCCATTTATGGCCAAGCCGCCAGTGCTGTTATATGGTGGTAGGAACAGAGGCCTCCTGTGTAAGCAGCGACTAAGATCGATTTAGAGCTTACACGTGACTGCTTTTCCTCACTCCCTTTAGAGAACAAAAAAACAACAGAAAAGTTAAAGGAAGGAAAGTATAAGCTATTGCAGGGGTCGGGCACAAAGTCATGTTAAGTCTGTTCTTATTTTTGATTCCATGTATGTCTTTTTATCTGATAACTTAGATGGAGAAAGGAAAGCTGCATGGCCGCATTGATGTTGGGCTTTCTGTTATGTCTGTTAAAAAATCAACCAAGTGCATTGATCTGGATACAGAGGAACATATATACCACCTCAAGGTGAGCTTTGACTATTCTCAAATTAAAATCGTCTAAATAAAAATAATTTTGTCCCTAAAACCTAACATTTTATCATATATTAAAGTGTAACTAAACGCACAAACAACATTTTTTTATATATCTTACCAGTCCTTAGATGTAGAGGATGCATTAGTTTTCTTTTTTCAGACAAGAACACTTTCAGCAAGTACAGAATCTTGCCAAGACTCCAATGTAATTTCCTGTGATCTGACCTGGATGCAAATGACAATGTTATTCTTTAAAAAAACAAAACAACCTACTAATTCTATCAACTCCCATGCAGAGTTGAACAATAGCGGACATGTTTGCAGTCCTGCCTGAGTGGTTACACACACTCCTCCATCGATACATTGGAGCAGTGAGTGTAGCCCCCAAGGGACAGGAAGTGTGTTGTTTGCAGGATTAGAAGGAAAAAAACGCCTGAAAAAAACTATTGCAGCCACCACATCTAAGGACTAGTAAGCTGCTATATATAATATTTTATTTTTCAGTTTAGATACCCTTGAATTACTGAATATTAGCTGTAATAACTTTGTATTATGTGCTACTAAAATCAGGACAGCTTAGACATATGTATTTTAGCACTAGTTTTACTAGATCATTGACTGTAAGTGCAGTTGGTCTCTGGGGATATTAAACATAATAAAGATCTGGATTGATTGGGTTGTCGGTACTTCTCCCGCTGTGGAAATGATGGTGGAAGAGGCTATAATGATTGTCATACAGTATCCATGCATCATTAGGTTTTTCCCCTGATTTCGCAAAGATTTGAGAAGCACTGGAAACTGCTAGGTAGTATAAAGCTGTTAAGAGGGTGCTAGGTGCTTGTCTTTTACCCACTGATTTTATTAGAACGCATGATACCAAGTATTGCTAGCAGTCAATACTGTTATCATTACTAGGTATGTGCATGGGCTTAGTGCAAACCGAGTTAGTGCACATTTGTCAGTGACACATCACCATCCCAGTCCAGTCAGCTGCAGCTGGGGCATTCCCCATCCCTTTGTTAGCTATAGCTGCAATACAGGGAATGCCCCGGCCACAGCTGATCATCCCTAATCGCTAGGAAAATTGTGTATTGTGTGTCTAGCTTTAGGCAGTGTGCTAGTTTAGAATGAATGATTGAATCTGTTGTTTTATTCCAAGAAGAGTATGAAAAAAAATCTTCCTCTAGAATTAATTAATCTTTCATCAAATCCATGCTGCCTTTAACTGACATTTTAAGATTTCAGTATAGTCACAGCATGTTTATTTGGCATCTGCCATCTGACAGATGATAGTGTGCACACATTCGTGGGTGATTTCATTCTCTGCTTCTCTCAGCTAGCACACACATTGATGAATCTATTCAGATCATCCATATGAGCAGGTGGACAAACAGCAAGTTAGTCTCTGTAATTACCCTTCAGCAAATCGACCCAGATGGCATCAAGGAAGATTAGAGTTTTAAGATGTGTTGCTCTTTTGGATCCCTGTGTTCATTCATCATTCATTCATCTCTTGGAGCTGCCGAATCAAGTGCTTCTATGAACCTGCTGCAGAGTACTCACCCTTTATGTCCGTGGACATTGCCTGAACAGTACTGTGGGCTTACTGGCTTGTGTGTTTTCCTTTATTTGAAAGAATTTATATAAATGTACAACAAGCATTTAGTATATTTGTTTAAGCTCACAAAACAAAGTGCTCTACCTCCTTCCTCCAATGCAGGTCCACGGAACACCGGTACACAACCAAGGCTTCCACCAGGCATGTGTCATAAATGATAGAAAACAAGTGTTTGTAGATGATTCTGCATCCATTTAAAATCTTTATTTATTCAAGGCATAAAACCAGTCATAGCAAGTCCCGTTGCGCGTTTCAGCCTAAAGGGGCTCTAATCATAACCTATGACCCAGAACCATGTGCAAACACATTTTTCTATAGTATATTTGTTTCTCTGGAGTTGTATTTCAAATAAAGTTTTTTTGCCTCCTCTTGTGTACTATAGTGCTTGATAAAACAGATATATGAATGCAGTAGTTTTTCATGATTGTTAATTGTTTTCATTTGTTTAACAGTTAGGGGTCATTCACGCGGGCATGCACATCTGTATGGCGTGCTCCCGGGAGGGACAGGTGCTGTGTGTAATTGCGTGCAGCCACCTGTACCTCCTTATGGGAGGACGCAGCTGTACATGGCTACACGCTAACTCAAACCTGCACATCCGTGCAGGTTCAGGTGCCCACACTTGGATGCAGACAGTGCGCGTTCATGTGCAAGCCCCCAGACCTGCATGGATGTTCAGGTTTGGGTCAGCGTGTAGCAGCATGAAGCTGCATCTTCCATGGGGGTGTAGAGGTGGCTGCAATTACACACACCCTCCTGGGAGCAGGTCTCTGCACGGGCATGCGCATTGTAAGGATGTGTGTGCCCATGTGAATGACCCCTTAAAGTCAATGCAAACCCAATCACTAAAATCATGATTGCAGAGCTGCATTCATGTTGTCGTTTATATCTGCCTAGAGTTCATCTTTAAACTTATTTAGATCACATTTTAAAATGAAATGAGATGAGGTGTGAAAAAGCATAATTCCCCAGTGTAAGAACTGCATGACTTGCAGATGCTGTTTTTCAGGTGAAATCTCCAGAGGTGTTTGAGGAATGGGTAACAAAGCTCCGTGACCATCGGCTGTTCCGTCAGAATGAAATATCTGTTTTCCCTCATGATCTGAATTCTCAGTTCTTCCCTATGCTGTCAACCACCGAGTCTACTTCTAGCTTGGATCCAGTCTCATCTCCACAGGTATATTTATAGAGAGAGAGATAGCTGCTACTTTTAAACAAAAGCTTATATAATAAAAACATATGGGCCCTGTAATAAATTCATTGATAATGTAATATGTAAGAATTATTTCTAAGGTTTATTCAAACCAAATGGGAAAAGTCAGATTTGAGCAGACACAATTGCATTTAAAGAAATGTTGTTGTGCGTAATAGGAGGGCTCCTCTGTTCACAATGTTCCTGTTTTGCCTGAACTCAGAATTGAACTTGTGTGGTGTTACTGTGAATACAAATATAACAGTTACAAGATTTGAAACCGCTGGATAGCAAGTTGAGCTGTAAGCAGTATTAAATTCATGATGCAGCATTGAGCAACATATTTCTTTATACGATATAAACAAAAAAATAGAGGTTATGGACTGAGCAGATTTGGATCCCGTCTCTTTGGGATCAGCCTATGACAGGACAGATGAAAAAATAGAGTAGACATTGAAAACTGTGAAGCGATCCTTTATCTATTAGTATTATTTAAAGTGATATTCTTTCAATAAATGTGGCTTATCACAACCTGTATGTCAAAAGTTGATACCCCTTCCCTAACGCCACAACATTCTGCAGTATAGGTGGATGGTCATGTATGAGTACATGAAAGCCCATATAGCCCCCAAAATAAAAATGTAATGCAGCTTACCAGTTCTTAGATGTAGGGACTGCCTTAGTTTTCATTTTTAGGCTTTTTTTCCACTATATTTTCACCTGGTGATCCTGCCAGTAACACATTTCCTAAAACTAACCCCCTGCTGGGGGGTAATATTTTCCCCAGAGTGGGTCTTGAAGTAAAAGTGGATGTTTTGCATATGACAATTGGTCAAATCTCATTTATCATTTTAGGAGGTTATAAAATGAAGGCACCTGATTGGTTGCGAAGGCTAATGCCTCCCTTTTCTTTTCCTCTATTGCTTCTGCTGGGGACTGCAGAATAGAGGGTCTCATGGAGCTGGTTGCTTTTTGCTTGTTTGTATTTCAGTATATACCCGTGAGAATTGTGAATTGATTGTAGAAAATAATTATCTTTGCTTTGTCCCTCCTGGGCTTTCTATTTTGATCCCGAATCAATACGTGCTAACAGGTGTCATCTATCTAGATCTTTCCAGTACAACAGCACTTGAAATCCTTTTTTCTTTGGTGTCTGTTGAGTGTTATTGTATTCCATGAAACTAGCATTAGCAATAAGTAAATCATTCATGCTTTGCAAGCTATGTGCCCACCAAAAGTTACTGTCTGCACATGCACCCGTTATTATGGCTGCTCAAAAGTGTCTTCACTAAGCTGGCAACTGTGAAAAAATGTGCCCAAAAAGACATTTCTGTTGATATAATAATAAAAAATACATATAATGGAAATCATCCTTTCAGCTTAGGCTGTTTAAGAAAAATTGCCCGTAGCTAAAGAAAAATCACAAATCTTCTGCTAAAATGTCAAAAGAGACTTTTGAATCTTCAGCCTCACTTGGAAATACAAGCTACCTTAAAGTGTATGTATAGCCAAAATATTTGTTGTTTTTGTTTTGGATAGGTTAGGGAAGGGTTAATGTTAATTTACTTTTTTTTGCTGGTTTCCCTTCCTTTCCTGCCTTGGAAGTATAAGAGGAAATCACCTCCAAAAGCGAGTGAATTTCTCATCGCTTTGGGAAATCATTTTTCCCATTGGATGATTTTCCCGCACCTCTTGTTCTGGTGACAAAGTTTGGATTTTCCCTCGCCTTTTGTCTCACAAAATTACAATGATCACCAAGACAGACAGAGAGCGTGAATCTTCCTAGCTGGGACACAAACAGCATTTTAAATTTGGCGGAGGGTCTAAGCCTCCCTCACTCTGTCTAAACCCAAAAAACATTGCCTGTACATACACTTTAAAGACAAAAACTTTGTCGTCTCTGTAAAGAGTTGGAAATAATTATCATTGCAGAATTAGAAAATCAAACACTGTAAGGAGAATCAAAAAGTAAAGGCAACATACATTTAATGGCTTTAATAGAAGTAACTGTGAGCACTTAAACATATCACTTTTCCATATAGTCCTCATGCAAGATGATGCACTTGTTGTATCATCCAGCTTGCTTCTGTATTCCTGCAGAGAAAAAGCTTTTGACGGCTGCTGAAGCCAGGTGTGCACAGCTCCCTTTTACTTCATCATCTGCGGTGAACCCATGACCGTAGAGCACCTCCTTCCTTTTGCTCTCCGGGTCATAGTGGTGACCCCATGTCTCGTCACCAGTGACAATTCTCTCCAGAATATGATCGTTTTCATACCGTCTCAAGAACTGGGTCACAACTAGGGATGCACCAATACTGATACCATTATCGGTATTGGTGCCGATCCCGAGTATTTGGGTGAGTACTCGTACATGCCAAAATGCTCCTGATGCCTATACCGATACTGGAACTTCCTATTTCAGGAAGCCGGGCGGCGAGTCATTACACGTTGCCCGGCTTCCTGATTGGCCGGGAGGCCGGCTCCATGCTCCCTCGTCACCAGGAACCATGGAGCTGGCTTCCGACCAGTCAGGAAGCCGGGCAGCGTGTAATGACTTGCCTCTTGGCTTCCTGATTGGCCGGAAAGCCGGCTCCATGCTCCCTCATCACCTGGTGCTGAGGGAGCATGGAGTCCGCTTCCCAGCCAATCAGGCCAGTCATTAAATGTGTTTTTATATCTTAATATCTGTCTGCTGTGCTCCCCTTTATAGCAGCACACAGAGGAGCAGTAGTGTGAGCAATCAGGGGGCTACTGCCTTTCACAGTGCACATCTAAAAATGCTGACAGCAGGAATAATCTAATCAATGTTCTAATTACCCTTCATTGTCCAATTACAGGTTGGGCAGGTCCCAGACCTCGTTTTAGTAGCTTATTTGCAGTGTAGCCTAGTACAGGATCTTACTGTGGGGTCACACAGTTGTGCCTGGATCACAAGACTGCCCAAGTAGAATTACAAATCTTTTGTCAGGTAGCAGAGTTTTACATATGTGCAGGTACATGCAAAGTGTCGTTCCCAGGAGGGACAGGTGCTGCGTGTAATTGTGTGCAGTGGCCTGTACCCCCCTTCGGGAGGACGAGGCTGCACATGGTTACACACAGTACTTCCTTTCTTCAACAATATTTGGGATATTGGAACATTTCCGACTGACTGGATACAGGACATCTTAGTAAAAGTCCCAAAGAAGGGGGACCTAACTGTGTGTGGCAACTGGCACAGATTGATGCTACTCTCTGAAACGGCAAGCTGGTTTTCGTGCTGGGAAATCTTGCGGGGATCACATTGCCACACTCTGTATCATTCTGGAGCAAATCAATAAATTCCAAGAGTTTCTCCACTTAGTTTTCATTGATTATGAAAAAGCATTCGACCGACTCAATCATGACAGTATCTAGGACTCTCTTGGACGTTGGGGAGTCCCGCAGAAGATCGTTCACCTCATTGAAGCACAGTACGAGGCTTTTGTGTGTAGAGTTAGAGTATTGTCCAATCCCATTCCGGTCACCGCTGGTGTGAGACGGGGATGTATCTGATCACCGCTACCGCTATGAGATCTTAGCTGGAGCTATTGACTGTAAAGTAAACAGAGAATTTCATTGGCACCCAATCACCATGGAACAATTAAATGACCTTGACTTTGCTGACGACATTGTACTACTTGCAAAACGTAGTGTTGATATGCAAAATAAGCTCGACAATCTCACTGAAAGCTCCACAGCTGTGGGTCAAAACATTAATGTCGCCAAGACCAAGTCGAAGGAGCAAACTTCTTTAGCCTCACTGTATCTGGCCAACAAGTTGGAAAAGTTGACACCTTTCAGTATCTCGGAAGCCCGATTACGCCAGACAATGGAAAGAAGACTGACATCTCCACATGGATCAGAAAAGCCAAAGGGATTTTTGCAGGCCTCCGTAACAAATTAGTCTTTATATGAAGATTTGAATATTCAACTCTAAAGTGAAATCTGTGCTGCTTTGTGAGTGAGACATGGAGAGTCTAACTGGAAACCACCCAAAAACTCCAGGTTTTTGTAAACCGTTGCCTGTGATACATCATTCATGCCTGGTGGCCACAAAATTGGATCTCTAATCTAGAGCTTCCCCAGCGGTGTCACCAAAGACCGGTCACAATAGAGATCTGAGAGCGTAAATGGAGATGGATTGGACATACATTAAGAAAGGGTGCAAATGAAATCTGTAGACAGGTGCTTGATCTGAATCCCCAAGGACAGGAGAAAAAAGGCAGACCTAGAGGCTCCTGGCGGCAAAGCCTATATGATGATGTAATGGCTGTTGACATGAACCTGACCTGGCTTCAGGTCAAATCTAAAGCTGGGAACCATAAACAGTGAAAGTCTTTCGCTTCAGCCCTATGCTCCTCAATGGAGCAGGATATATAACTAACGAGCACACAGACCCAAACCTCCACATCCGTGCGGATCTGGTTTCCCGCACCTGGACACCCAGGTGCGGGCACCCTGACCCACACAGATGTGCAGGCTGTTGTATGCCGTTACACGCAGCACCTGTCCCCCCTGGGAGCGGCTCTTTGGGCGTGTACGCCCATGTGAATAAGCCCATACATGTATTTGACCTTTGTATTAAGCTGCTTAGCTTGAGTTCAGCTTTAAGGTGCATACATATCAGACTATAGAAAAACTGGATGGAAAAATTCACCCAAGCAAATTAGTGCCTCCCCAGAGATTTGTCAGACATGACTGTATAGCATCACTGGATGTGCCAGTATCTCCCGATACAAATTATAGTGACCACATGAGTGATGATCTTCTCATTTCTATGGACATGTTTATTCTCTTAGCTTTTCAGTTAGTTCCATATCTCTCCTTGTTCATACACGCAGTTGCTCTAAATTACTTTCATGGTGCCCTCCTGCATAGTTGCTTTTATTGTTTGATTGATTGGCTCATTGATAAGGCCTGTGTACCGACCGTGATTAATGTGTTTTTGGCTCTAGCTCAACCAATGGTGTGTCTGCTCTATAGACAGCATATAATTCCAGTTTACAGCTGTGCATTGCACTCAAGACAGCACTACATCTTTCACAAAACTGAAAAAAAGTAATAACAGGTTTGATATGAATAGATACCAACTGCTGTTCTTTGTGCTGGAATAGCTGCATTTCTTTTATTGAAGGGCCACGCAGTTTTTATAGACCAACCATGAGCTTTATATCATTTAACAACTTTGGTGATGAAACAGCTGTGCCTGCCCACTTTCTACAGCCAGCTAGGTCCACCCATCTTCTGTAGCTATTATGAGGGGTCTTAATTGCACATGCAGATCCTTAGGTGTCAGGTACAAAGGCATTGTGTGGATTAATCCATTAGCATTCATCTATTTTCCTAAGAAAAATGAAGGGAGACGTCCCTTCACTTCCTGTCCCGAGAGATACAACAGGAAGTGGAAATCTCCCGAAAATAAAGAAAAAAATCTCACCTCTGACAGTTGTTTGTAAAACAGGTGTCCCTATTCAAAGAATTCCCTTATACTCCGTTCTCAGTGACAACTGTAACATTTTGGATTTTACCTCACTTACTCCTAATGACAGTGGTCACCAGGACAAATAGTGAGGTTGTAGCTCCCCAGTGGTCTAGGGGCCAGAATAAGGAAGATATATTCACCTGATCCTCGGTCCTGCGGCAGTCAGCGCTCACCTCTCTTCCCTCTGCTGTGGTATGCCCCTCGGTGTTCTCACATCTAAGGTAAGTCAATGGACCTGTATTAGGCGTGATGACCTCAGTGGTCCTTAGACCGCCGGAGACCGGGGGAGAAGAGTCTGCTATGACTGCTTGATAAATTAACTTTTTTAATTTTTGGCTATTAGGCTGCTCCAAACTTAGGAACAGCTAATAATAACCTTAGAGACTGATCCTGACAGCATGTCAGATTCAGATCTCACTAAAGGTATTTGATCATGCTCAAACGATCAGAAGTGATACATTTCAAGTACAGAGATACATTGTATCTCTTTGCCTGAAATGTATCATAAACATGGGCTATCGGCTGTCAAAACGAATAGCCGAGAGGTAAGTCACTCTGCTACCTCTCTGCTATCTTTAGCTGTCAAATACGGGATTGCTATTTAGCGCTCTCCTATTTGCATGTAACGGCTTCATTCTTTCATTAATTAAAGAAAGAAGCTTTTACAAAAGCTTAACTATTTCATTAATGAATGCCTCAATACTGAGTCATTCATTAATGGCTGGTAACCGCTGACCGGCATTACAGAGCCTTAAATATCGTCACGTACAGTGTACGTCTCCTGTCACGAAGGGGTTAACACAGAGATGTAAGGAGATCCGTGTGCTCCTTACAAATGACAGCTGCCTCCTAACTTTTGAATTTTTCTCTGGTCTAGTCTTGGGCCCCGTTCACACAAAGCGGTTTATCGTGCGATTTCCGTTGTGAAATCGCGCATATTTCCATGCGATATCGCTCTGTGTAGCTTGTCCAATGCATTTCAATGGAGCTGTTCACATCTCACAGATCAATGTCGCCTATAGCTCGTCGTTCAAGCTTGTCGCTCGTACATGACCCTTTTTTCCACAGATGTCGTGCGATTCGGCTCCAATAGAATCTATGGTGTCGCGCAAAATCAATATCACGCTACAGAAGGGTCACTTTTGCACTGCAAAATGGAAGGAAAGAATGATGTCACATCAAGATCGCTGTTGATTGGTTACAGCCCAATGTGGCAGCGACGAAGTCCCGCCCAAAAAACGCGCTATGTAGTGCGATAAAATGTGCACTGTTGCTCAATATCGCGCACTGTAGCTCAAAGCCGCTCAGCGCGAAATCACACGGAAAAACGTGTGATATCCATGTCGCGCAGTGTGAATGGGGTCTTGGAGCTCGAAAAGTATCTGTACTGGTACCGAGTACGGTACTTGGTATCGGTGCTTCCCTACTGAAAACCCTTTCTGTTCAAGAACCTCTGCTACTTGAGTTGTGTCTTTGTACCATATTGATATTTGCATTATGAAAACAAAACAAGAAAAATCATTTTTAAGATGGCGATGTGGTGATCTAGCTGCTTCTTCTCGTCTGTTTACATATGGGAGTGGAGCAGATCCCTCTTCGCAGCATGTACGTCTTCACTTAACTTCCAGAATTCAGTAATATATTCTGAATATTCATAGCAGTAATAGTGCATATTCTGTACAGTTGTGTTTTATATATTGTGCATATTTAAGCAAGTTACAAACTCCATTCTTTGTAATTAGTAGTCACATCGAGCCTATTGAATGCGTTACACTAACAACAGTTTCTGCTTACTACTACAGGAAACTCACTTCACCAGACAGAATTCACTGAAGCTGGCAGGCAGCCGAGTTCCAGCCTGGCTCCAGTCTAATGATGATATGGATAAATGTGCTAAAGGTACAGTGAGGGTGGATATGGCGCCTTAGAAATAAAAGGCTATGCATTTTTAATACGGAATTGGGGCCTGATTATTATTCACTGTGTTAGCTTAGAGTGCATTATACCTTCTTCTTTAGCTTTAAGTTGAGTATCAGTTTATTAACGAAGTTCATTTTCCAAAGGAAAGTGGAAATGTTTTTACCCATTAGTAGCAGAGATTTGTTCAGTCTAGTCTGAAAGCCTAGTCTAGTTACACTTATGTCTAAATCTATATATGAACAAATCCATTTAGAGTCGATATATTACCTAATTCAGTACCGGCATGTTACACCCCATATTACACCCCCTTCTGTACCAGGCCATTTATCAGTTTTCAGCGCTTGGCTTAGAATTCCTCCATCACCCAACACTGTAGCAGAAATAATTTTATATCATGCGTCTGATGTAAGAAGAAGGGGAGGGTTTGGCAGTGTAAACATTGCCATGATATACAGTTGTGTGAAAAAGTGTTGGCCCCTTCCTGATTTTTCATTGTTCTGCACGTTTGTCACACTTTTTAATGTTTCAGATCCTCAAACAAATTTTAAATATTAGTCAAAGATAACACAAGTAAACACAACATTCAGTTTTTAAAGGAAGATTTGTATTATTAAGGTAAAACTAAATCCAAACCCACATGGCCCTGTGTGAAAAAGTGTTTGCCCCCTAAACCTAATAACTGGTTGGGCCACCTTTATCAGCAAGAACTGCAATCAAGCGTTTGCGATAACTTGTAATGAGTCTGTTACAGCGCTGTGCAGGGATTTTGGTCCACTCATCTTTGCAGAATTATTGTAATTCAGCCACATTGGAAGGTTTTCGAGCATGAACCGCCTTTTTAAGGTCATGCCACAGCATCTCTATAGGATTCAGGTCAGGACTTTGACTAGGCCACTACAAAGTCTTAATTTTGTTTTCCTTCAGCCTTTCAGAGGCAGACTTGCTGGTGTGTTTTGGATCATTGTCCTGCTGCAGAACCCAAGTTCGCTTCAGCTTGAGGTCACAAACAGCCGCACATTATCCTTCAGGATTTTTTGGTAGACAGCAGAATTCATGGTTCCATTTATCACAGCAAGTCTTCCAGGTCCTGAAGCAGCAAAACAGCCCCAGACCATCACACTACCACCACCACCATATTTTACTGTTGGTATAATGTTCTTTTTCTGAAATGTGGTGTTACTCTTATGCCAGATGTAATGGGACACACACCTTCCAAAAAGTTCAACTTTTGTCTCGTCAATCCACAGAGTATTTTCCCAAAAGTCTTGGAGATCATCAAGAGGTTTTCTGGCGTAACGGAGACAAGCTTTTATGTTCTTTTTGCTCAGCAGCAGTTTTCGTCTTGGAACTCTGCCATGCAGGCCATTTTTGCCCAGTCTCTTTCTTATGGTGGAGTCATGAACACTGACCTGAACTGAGGCACGTGAGACCTGCAGTTCTTTGGATGTTGTTGTGGGGTCTTTTGTGACCTCTTGGATTAGTCGTCGCTGCGCTCTTGGGGTAATTTTTGGTTGGCCGCCCAATCCTGGGAAGGTTCACCGCCATTTGTGGATAATGGCTCTCACTGTGGTTCGCTGGAGTCCCAAAGCTTTAGAAATGGCTATATAACCTTTTCCAGACTGATGGATCTCAATTACTTTCTTTCTCATTTGTTCCTGGATTTCTTTGGATCTCGGCATGATGTGTAGCTTTTGAGGATCTTTTGGTCTACTTCACTTTGTCAGTCAAGTCTAAAGGTGCCCATACACTGTGCGATTATCGCACGATAATCGCAGGGAAATCCCGCGATCGTATGATAATCGCAAAGTGTATGGAAGGCGTGCGACCATTTTTACTGTACGAGCAAAACAAACGACAAACGCACTCAACAATTTGTTACCAGTTATACAGTAAGGTGCACACGAAATGGGCTTTAAACAGTAAAACAGCAGAAAGGCATCATGGCACACTCAAAAACCAGCATGTAAAACAACATGTCTCACCACTAAGGATAATGACAGAGGTTTGGATACACGTCTTCAGCCGAGGATGTGTAAGCCACGGCACCTCTTATAGTGCGGTCCGAACTCTAAACTATGAGAGTCTCCATCTTGGAGCACATGGGGGCAGAAGATATCAAATTGGGTGCAGGCTTGTCAGGAGGACGCCCAACCTCCTTAAAGGTACAGAAACACACAAGGGATCCCGCACATCCTAATGGCAGCTGAGAAACCCCATGCGTCGCTGCACCAAATCGGTCAAGCAAAACAAACGACAAACGCACTCAACAATTTGTTACCAGTTATACAGTAAGGTGCACACGAAATGGGCTTTAAACAGTAAAACAGCAGAAAGGCATCATGGCACACTCACAAACCAGCATGTAAAACAACATGTCTCACCACTAAGGATGATGACAGAGGTTTGGATACACGTCTTCAGCCGAAGATGTGTAAGCCAAACCTCTGTCATTATCCTTAGTGGTGAGACATGTTTTACATGCTGGTTTGTGAGTGTGCCATGATGCCTTTCTGCTGTTTTACCATTTTTACAGTACGGTCGCACGTCTTTTGTCTAAGGAGCATGTTCGAAAACCAGCCGAAAATCTTACGATTTTCGGCTGGTTTGTGGCGTGCTCGGGAGACCAATGCTGAACGGGCCGGTGTGCGCACGCGTTGGGCGCACACTGCCCGTTCAGCATTGCTGTCAGCGGGGCGGGCTCGCGATGATCGCAAGTACGATCTGTCTGTCCAAGATGGGCAGATCGTACTTTTTTTAATTACTTTACAACTATCGCAAGACTAAGGTCTTGCGATGGTTGTAAAGTGTATGGCCACCTTTATTTAAGTGATTTCTTGATTGCGAACAGGTGTGGCTAGAGAAATTGAACTCAGGTGTGATAAACCAGAGTCAAGTTATGTTTTAACAGGGGGGAGCAAACACTTTTTCAAACAGGGCCATGTGGGTTTGGATTTTGTTTTCCCTTAATAATAAAAACCTTCCTTAAAAACTGCATGTTGTGTTTACTTGTGTTATCTTTGACTAATATTTCAATTTGTTTGATGAGCTGAAACATTAACAAGTGACAAACGTGCAAAACAATGAAAAATCAGGAAGGGGTTAACACTTTTTCACACAACTGTAGCTGTGATAACCAGGACACAGCAGCTTCAGTAGCCGCTTCAGAGCACAGGCGTTCACGGAAGGACACAGGTATGTGCTCCCGGAACAATGGAGCTGCGGGCCGGCTGTATATATACAGTGGCCGGTAAATGTTACCGGCCAGATATTTTAAAAACCTTGTTTCATTGTTAAAGCTTGTGATTGAAAAAAAACTTGCTCTCCTGTAAGGTTTACTGAGCTTATTTCGGCAGTCCAAAAAATATACTAGATCTCCTAAAATCTCCTTATTATTATGATACAGGATTTATATAGCGCCAACAGTTTGCGCAGCGCTTTACAATATAAGGAAGACATTACAATCACAATACAATTCAAAACAAGATGGTAAGGAGGGCCCTGCCCCTGAGGGCTTACACTCTAAAAGGGAGGGGCAAGTGATGCATGAGGAGGTATGGCCTGAAGACTCCAGATTGTAGGGTGTTCTAATATGCAAATGTTGTCATTTTGATGAGGTGTAGAATGATGGTCTGCACCCTTATATTGGCTCATCATTGTGATGAACATCCTTGCTATCCTGTAGGGAGGCGTTGGAGGAAAGTCAGCCTGGACATTCAAGGAAAGTGTCGACATTTGCATAGAAGAGTTCCTGGGATTTGGGGTTCCCAAACTGCTCCATAAGACACTTGTATTTTTTTCACCAGCTAGTCTAGGAATTTTGAAGTCCTGGCAAGTGTACTTTAAAATAGATCTTAAGCCAAAACATTGCTTTGGATAGATTAAGGGAGGGTTATAACCCCTGTTGGCTTTTTCTTTTACTGTGTACCTTTCTTGAGATTTACTGCCTGATGGCCACAATGGGAAGTAAGAGGAAATCCCTCCAAAGTTAGAGAAATCCCTGGTGTTCAGCAGGGTCAACAAAACTAGATTTCCCATCTATTCCTGTTCTGATGACAACCTAGAATTTGGTATATTCTTTCACTAATAAGTCACCAGGACAAATAGAGAGAAGGTCAATCTCCCTCATGGGGAGACAGACAGCAAAAAAAAAAAAACTGACGAGTTGTAATCCATCTTCACTCTATCCAGAGTTTTGGCTTCAGTTGCACTTTAAGCATAGATGCTTATAACATTGCCTCGTTATCGGTAACAACAAATGGAACAAAAGGCAAGTCAAATGTGAAATATGTTTCAATAATTACTTGGAGGTAAACATTAATAATGCAATAATAAGATGATGCGTACTAGCTAAAAATACATTCTAGTATCCCTTTAATGTTGTAGCCCAAAGCCAATGACTTGCTGCAGCAGAGCACAATGAAAGTTGGCACAAGGGGACTGGATACATGAGTAGTGCTCATTAACCAACCTCATCTACTGGATACTAATTGGCATTATCATGTGTTACAGTTATTAGTTAATTTGTTCCAAAAACAAGGTACTCAACCCTAATCCTAAACTCATTTAGTTAGATTTAGTGGGATCTCTGCTTTTCTGTGTACAAGTGACCATGTGTTCCTAGTTTGTGTTCTGTCATTCATTCTTCATTTGTTATTCAGTATGGGTTCTTACTAGATGACTGGGTAAGGGCCCGGTTCCACTGCTGCTCTTTCATGAGAAACCAAATCAGACTGAAACAAGAAAGAAAAAGTCCGTACTAGTAATAGAGTTTTTTAGTTATGTATTTCTGAGAGTTGCGATCAATGTTGTATTATGCAGTATTAGTGTAATGTAGCTTTCAGTGAGACTGCATGCAAAGCACACAAAGTAGAAGCAAAAAAAGTGTTTTTAAAAAAAATTGGCAGTGCAAACAAACCCTAACCCTTGCTTTCAAAGTCTCTATGATCACCTTCACTAGATGTTTTTAATGTAAACACATAACCATTTTCAACATATTTGAGCTGTAAGGTCACATATTGACATCTTTCTGTGTGATCCAGCTATAGCAGTTGTAATAAAGCTTTAAGTATCTGTTCACAGCTAGGTGACAGCGGTTATGTACGTTTTTGTGCGCTTTTTGCTAGTTTCGATGTGGAAAAATCAATAAAAAATTAAACGTGCGAAAAAAACACAGCAAATTCACATTTTCAACATTTCTTATTGAGTCTATGGGGCCAAAACGAGCTGTATCATGCCAAAAAATGCTCATGTACTTTTTCCAGCAACAGGCGTTTTGCTTATTGCAACAAAGCACTCAGATGTGAACAGGGCCATGGAAATGGGGCAGAAAAAGCACAAAACAAGTAGAAAAGATAGACATTAACGCTCAGTCATCGAGAAGTTAACGGTACAGCTTTCAGGTAGAGATCTCAGCATGGAATTGGTGTCAGGAGTAAATAACATTTCAAGCAATATACATCAGTTACAGTAGTGGCAAAGATCATTACAGTGAAGCGTAGACGAGTTATTGTTCCTAAACATAGTGAGGTTCAGAATGTATCAACAACAGTGTCTGAGATTCATTAAAGAAGTTCTTGCAAAAAGGAAGAAAAACAGTCAGAAGGGATAAGGAAAGATAAGGGAGGGGTGGGAGAAGGAAAGACGGGGAAAAGCATAAGCAAGCAATGAGAAAGGTCGAGAAAATTCTCATGGAGTAAAAAGAAAAGGAGAAAGAAAGAGGCCTGGGCCAACCCCCCTATCCATCTGTGCAGAGAGGTTCCACCCAAATCAAGCAGGACATATTAATACATTTTTTTTAATACAAGCAGTGTAAGTAGCTGAATTACAAATTTATGGCAGGTAAAGCAGCTGTCATTGTATATATTGCATCTATGTACTTAGCTGTTTGTCTGGTATTCAGCTGTTATGTTTTTATAGTGTTTTGGGCAGTTTTGGCTTGTCCTGGCTTAATGCCAAAATCTAGGCGACTATTAAAAAAACAGTTTTTCCTTCTGTAGTCTTTAGCACAGTAAAACTTACTCTAAGCCAATCTCAGCTCAATACTCTAAAGGTGGCCATACACTGTACAACCCTCGCAAGACTTTTGTCTTGCGAGGGTTGTAAAGTAATTTTAAAAAGTACGATCTGCCCATCTTGGATAGGCAGATCATACTTGCGATGATCGTAAGCGCGCCCCGCTGAGGGGCGGGTTTCCGATGACTGCAATGCTGAACGGGCAGTGTGTGCGCGCGCACACTGGCCCGTTCGGCAGTTGTTGAACAATCACGCCACTAACCCGCCGAGAATCGTACGGTTCTCGGTGGGTTTTCCAGCCTGCTTGTTCGGAACACGTGCGATCGTACAGTAGAAACGGTCGCACGCCTTCCATACACTTTGTGATTATCGTACGATAAGCGTACAGTGTATGGGCACCTTAATACACAATAAACAGGTTAACACTGAACATGCTTACAGGAGGGGGGTATTAGAGCTATTGAAATTTCTGCACCGCATTACACACTATACATTCACATCAGTCGCTGCCCTTGAGCGTACAATCCAAGGTCCCTATCTCACATGCATACAGGGCCAATTAAGCCTACGTTCACACCTGAGCAACATCAAATATGCACTTTTTCAGCTTGTTTTATGTAGCACTTTTTTTTGTACATTTTTTTTATGTATTTGCATAATTTTAAGCGCATAAAGCACGTTTTAATGAGCAGATTGTGGCACCTTTATGTGAATGGAAAAACGCATGTTTTACACGCATAAAGATGTACAAAAACGCAGCAAACGAATGTTGTGGAGCGTTTGCATTGAAGTCTATGGGGCCAAGAATTGTAGAATCTGCCAAAAAGAAGCTCCATGTACTTTCTTTAAGCAACAGTCATTTTGCTACAAGCGACAAAATGCTCAGATGTGAACATGGCCATAGAAATTAATGGTATTTTAGTATTTTTTTTTTTAGCAGAAAAGGCACTACAAAACGCTCAGTGTGAATGAGGGCTTAGGCATGAGGCAATTAACCTACCGGCATGTCTTTAGAGTGGGGGAAGAAACTGGTGTACACAAAAAAAAAACCCACGCAAGCACAGGGAGAACATGCAAACTCCTTGCAATTAGTGTCTTGACCTGGATTCAAACTGGGGACCCCCAGTACTGCAAGGCAGAAGTGCTAACCACAACCCCATTGTACTGCCCAATTTAGCATTTTTAGAAGGAGGTCAGCAATGGCAGAGAGTACAGCGATGGCTTCAACAGCTTGCTGCTGCTCTTTTACTTTCCAGTCAGTAGGCTGAGTGAGGGTAAATGTAAAAGGACGCAGAGCTTCAGCAGACATTTTTCCTGTATTTGCCAGGTACATTTCAGATGGCTATGATGTTGAACTATGCACACATAGCTGCTACAAGAGTAAGGTAGGTCATATATGTGAGATTTTGATTTCTTTTGGATATTTTGTCTCATATGAGACTAATTTCAAGTGTAGCTTTGGATCTGACAGGCTTTGCTATAATGTCAGGTTTTATTTTTTTGTTTGTAAGGAGGGATACGTCAAAACTTTTATATTACTTACCCCTCCCTGTGGATTGTAAGTTCTTCAAGCAGGGCCATCCTAACCTTCTTGTCCTAAATTGTTTTTTAACTGTACAGTCTACTTTTATTTTTTGCTGCACAAACTGATGACGATATATACATTCTGTATAATATGAATACAGAGCTGCATTAATGTGTGTATTTTATATCTTTAGTTTTAATATATTTTTTTCATGGAATTGAATATGGGAATAGTATCTATTGGCTAGGAGACCACTTATATTTTTGTGGCAGTTTTCTATAAATGTAACCTCCTTGTTTTTTTTTGTACCCACAGACCTTTCACAGTGTCAGAGTCATTTGGTGGAAATGAACCAACTGCTGCAAAGCATGGAGGTTCTTCACAGAACATACTCCGCCCCTGCAATAAATGCCATCCAGGTATTCAAGAATTGAAGACTTTTTTTTTCCTAACATGCTTTGTGTGAATGGACCAATACAGAGAAACACAAGAACATTGGCACAAAGCAATATCATTAAGAGATCCTGTCAGGTTTGAAAACTGCTTAGGCTAACAGTACTAATAAGGAACAATGTGGAGCCCCTGGTTTGCAGGCCCAGGATGTAAACTGGGTGTCAATTCTGCCCAGGTTGTCTCTAGGTGCTGACTTTCCAAATGCTAAGTTCCACCTCTGCAGTTCAACAGTCTTATGTTAGAAACTCCGTGGCCAATAGGGACCATTAGATGTTATTAAGGGTATGGGCACTTCCCCATAAGCGAACTTCTAAGATGATGACTACCTCCCAAACGCTTATGAGATTTTCTCTTGATAGAAAGCATAGGAGCCACTGAAATTGCTCTGTTAACTTCAGGTTTCACACATTCTTAGATCATTGGTGTTTTTCAGGTCTCGGAACATAACACATTGGTTGTCGGCATAGCAGCCTTTTTCTTTCATGTCAGTAGAGGCTCTGACATTAGTCATGGATGGTAGGAGGAGGCTTAGGGACAGGAGGGAGTGCAACTTAATGCCAACTGGACAAGTTGAGGCCAACTATACAGCGAGGTTCTAGAAATAAATGGATCCACAGCAACGCCAGATTTGAAGACTCTGGTACTTAGGGCCAACACTTCAGTATTGTACAGTTAGTCAGTTTTTAGAACCTGACAGGTTTGCTTTAAGGATGCTATAACTCTCATACACAGCCTCCTTTGGGCATTTCTGATGCATTTGGTTTTATACTCAACCAAAAAGTCAAATACTTGTAAAAAATAAAAGTATTTTTTATATCTGTTTCCATTAAGGGTGGGGGAGGATTGAGTGATGCAGTTGAGAAACTGCCTTTACTGATCCTTTCCTGGCATGCCAGTCAAGCACCTTCACTGTATACAGGGTCATTTGAGAGTCCTTTAAAATGGTAAGTTCTCAGCAAAGGCAGAACAAAGTCATGAAAAAATTTTTTTATACCTCCGCCCAAATATCTTTAGTAAAATGACCGCTCTGAGTAATGTGTAATAAAGTTAGAGCAAGGTCAGAAATATTTATATTGTCATGCATTTTCTGCATTTCCACTGCCTTTGAGTAAGTTTCCTTTACAGGTCATGAATACAAGTGGAGCTTTCTCTATGATAAATTCACTACACTAGTTCTTCTTTTATTGCTTTCATTGATAGCTCAGGAGCACTGATGGACAGGAGGATGGAAAAAGGAATGCATTAGTATTGATGCACTAAATTGTTTTTGAGATTTTTCTTAAGGAGCAGTCCTCCAAAAGTGATAGTTATATGTAGAATCTGGTTGTCTGAGACATCTCTTGACTTCTTGTATGCCTTGGATATTTCAATAGGGAGATCTCCTGCCATAACCCCTGTCTGCATGATATGAATACAAAAATCTCATGGAAGTGTGAACCCTTTACCAAAATTGTTTTGGTTATTTACCTCAATAGGTAAATACAAAAAAAACCTAAAGTACCATTACACTCAAGAGTAAATCTTAAAAATATATTAAAGTACCTGACCTATTAACAAAAATGTAGTTTCTGTATCACTCAGCTGTAGATCCTCAAATCACCTCTGAATTCATGCTGACACTGTCCTTCTGGAGGGTGGCTACTTTTGTTCCCCTATTGTCCCTGTGTGTGTTGTAAAGTAGCCACCGCTCCAAACTCGCTCCCATGATGGACTACAATCTCAAATTTGGTTTACTAATTTGTATTGAGATTGTAGTCTATCACAGGAGCGATCTTGCAGTGGTGGCTACTTTACAACACACATGGGGAACAAAAGTAGCCACCCTCCAGAACGAAGGACAGTGTCAACACCATGATTTGAGGGTCTACGGCTGAATGATACACAAATAAGGTACATTTTTGTTAATAGTTAAGGTACTTGAATGTACTTTTAAGGTTTAACTCTTGAGTTTATTGTCACTTTAAATTTCCCCCAGGGTTTAGCATTCAAGGCTGCAGGGTTTTTGGCTTTGTGGTTTTATAAATTCATATATTACATCTACATTATCAGAAATGATAAGTAATAACTGATGCTGATATGTTTTTAAAAGGCCGGTGCTCTTGAAAGTCCAAAAAAAGAAAAAGTAAACAGGAAGAAGTGGAGGACAAAAGGGGTAAACAAAGATTCAAAAGGTTCCCTGCAGGTAATAATTGATATTCTTGTGATATTTTTATGATGATGCCAGTACAGTGACATTATGGGAATGGGAATGAAAATACATTTCTGATATCTGTGAGTTTGTTGTTTCTTTACTCTCACAATAGCCAATATAGAAAATCTCCACACTACCAACTTTTAAGTGCTGTGCTGAGGCTTTCTATTAGAACTACAGATAGTATGTGTTTACTACAGTTGTTGAATGTCTTTGTCAAGTATCATAAATTCCATACCTGTTGCTCATCTGACTTGTGCAATTCCCCAGCCCACCCCTCATTCCAAGCCAAAGATCTCTGGATTTTTCTGTTGGCTAATCCGTAACTGTTTACTTGCAATTCAACACTGTTCTGGCTGTACATAGCATATCATGTGTTCCTGTATACCTTATTTAAGCCATCCTATTTATAAATGCATGTTTAATGGTTTTGTTCACTAAGGGAATTTGTCAGTTTTCCACTTTGACCTTTTTAAACAATTTTTAGCATCTAGCATTTTTTTTACTTTATTTGACTGCGATTTGCCACCTTTTTTATAAAGAGGTGTAAATAGGCTTTGAAGGAAAACACAGATATGCATGGTTATTATACCACTTTGACAGAACCTAATTACTTGTTATAAATCCTCCCCCTCTATTTGTTCCAATTTAGCATCTGTGTCTGGCACTTTTATGCAAAAATACACTTGCTTTTAAAGACCGGCTATCCATTTTCAAATTACACAAGTTTGCTGATTGATTTTTTATAAATGTGGATAGGGATTGTAGGCATCCATGCTTCCAAAAGTAGTGTACAAGGAAGTAGCATATCCCCCCATCCCCCATATAAAAAGGTCCCTAAAGCTATAGTGAAGTGGATAAAAAGGAACCAAAAAGCCTTAATTTTAATTGTCAAGGGTTCATTCCTCATTTTTAAGGATGCTGATCAGAGATCATATCTATGCATGTAAATTAAGTGTATAAAACATTCATGCTAACTCCGTGTACCAGTAATCTTTAAATAAATTAGTGTTGTTTTCAGTCTAGGGAGTCAGAGCAAGAGGCGCCTTTGGTTACCTGGTCCAACCACTACTCTTAATTGGAAATCTGTCATTAACCTGACCTAAGATGTTGTTAATCACTATTGTGATATCTGAAAGTGCTTGTTATAGTTTCCTAATTGATCCCTGTGAATCCCCCTTGGATCTTAGGCTCTGGCTGTACATGGAGCCTTGGCTAATGACTAAGTATAGTAGAAGTCCTACACCCTCCTGCAGCTAAACCCTACACCTTTCATTCAACTATCAAATGCCAGAGCTTCTACTGCCCATTGCAGTGCTGGCAGTTGACATGTGTATGACAAGCATTGGAACTGAACATAAGGAGAGGGAAGTATTTAACCTTGACTTGAGCATTTGACATGTGTATGACAAGCATTGGAACTGAAATTAAGGAGAGGGCAGTATTTAATCTTGACCATGTACAGCCTGTGTCTAGAATCCAATGTATTCCTCAAGGATGCAGGGAGCAGGACAATGTGCGTCAGCCACGTTGTTAACTTTAGAAACGTTTTAGGCTATGTCAGGTTCACTTTTAGGATAATTTCTGTTTCAGAATGCTCTGGTTAAAGCTACAATTGTTTGCCTCCAGATCACAATCTTGGGGCATTGATTTAACAGTAATGATGAAAAGGTTCTGCTTTACTTCCCTGTTAGTATTCTGTAAGCCAAGAGTTGGAATAGGGCTGTTTTCTTCTGATTGTTTTTTCCTGTCTGTGTTTTGACCAGCAGAACATCAAATTGTACATTTAGTGACCACATCATCTGAAAATTCACAAGATATTCTATATTGGAAATGAGTAGCTTTTTCATGTAGTTATTATACTTCAATTTTGGCATAGGTAATGGAGCTTTCGTCTTCCCGATCCCTTCTATACTTATTACTTGCTTGGGAATAGCCATGAACACCCCAATCCCAGCCCAGCCACCAATGGGCCATATAGGATTCTTAATACAAATAACTTGTTATTAAACAGAGATTTTACAATGTGGTAAAACTTCTCCATATCAGTGTGATGATCATTCCCTTTCCTATAGAAAAAAAATGATACAAGGTTGTTTTTTTTTTTGTCATGCCACATGTACAGAGTCACAGAATTCATCCCAAAGGAGTTTCGCAGCACTGCAGTGGTTTCAAGGATCAATATGTCTCGCCGCTTGTCCTGTGTGAGGCATCTGTCCATTATCTTAATATAGGATGAAATGATAATATACATAGAAGCAAAGTGTAAAATATTCCCACGGCACAGCTTGCCAGTCCTGTTTGTGCATTTTTGCAGTTTTCAGTCTAGGAAATCAGTGAAATAATTTGGTGTATTTTGGATATCTGTTGGCTTTTAATAACTAGCCTTTATGTTTTTCAGGTACCTCAACCATTATCTGGCAATGTAAGATTGCATGCTTCCAACCCTAATTTATCTACCATAGATTATATAGAGGAAAAGCAATACTCCAATGGCGCTGACAGTTCCAATTTCTGTAAGATGCAGGATGACTTGTGTCACATTGCGCACAAAGGTGAGAAACACACAAATCCTCAGTCAAGAGTCTAAGGCCACCTATGGGCATGAGACACTGCTTGGCCCTACTGCTTAGATGAATTAAAGGTTGTTCCATGAACAGCAGAGATTTTCTCTACCAAACAAAATAGTACCTCCCTAATAATATCAATGCAAAGTGTGGAAAATAGATTTTAGTCCCAGCAGCTGAAATCAGCTGCCTGCTGTGCAGGGACTTGGGCAAGATCACTCTAGTATTTACTGGCTTTACCACTTTGATCTGTATTGTTCAGATGTGGAGTTCTAGCTTGCAGGATTTATAAGCTGGCCATGCACTATGCTGGTTCTTCATGAACTGGGCAAAATTCGCACAGTGGCTTTCGCTGTCGGCACCCTACTGGCCGGCATCCCTTGATCAGAAGATTGAAGGAACCGGTTGGAAAATCTTTGAACAGTGCTTGCAGCCAAAGAGCTGCAAGCACTGTTTGTATATTTGGGCAGCGGCCGCTGTCAGAATGAAAGGAAAACAGAGGGTGGTTCATCGATCAACGCTCGTAAGCGTCCGTGCAGGAATGTCTTCTATTTTTTCCATTTAGCCCACAGGTTGCACGATGAAAGCAGACCAGTGTATGGCCAGCTCTGCATTATTTTAGTTGTCACTGCTGTAATATTGTAGAGTAGTAAAGTGAAGGGAAGTCCAGGAGCCCAGTTCATGATCTGCATTGGGGCCCCTACTGCTTTAAGTATGCTACTCCATAAAGCAGTGCCAGATAATATCAAAACAATGTTTCCGGCGACATGAAATGCCTGTGTATTGTGCGCCATCGATGCGCTTAGGATTGAGAAATAAGCATTGGAGAAAAATGTTTATCCAACAGACATTAGCTTTGTGCAGCTTTGCTCAAGGCTTTAGAAGAAACCTTAAGCTCCATTTTGAGGATGTTGAACACAATGTTTTTATGGAAGTGCTGACTGTCACGTTAAATAAACTGCTAGCAGGCTTCAGTATGCTCCTGTGCTACCTGAAATGTGAATAAGACCCATTCACACCAAAATTGGAAGGTAATTTTCAAGTCAACAGAGGTATCTGTTGTGATTTGTACCTTCTGATTTCCTTCCGATCCGTTGTGATGGGTTTTTCAACGGATGCTAACCCAAGGACACCAGAAAATTAATGGGTGTGAATGGGGCTAGTTCACACTAGGGCTGCAACAACTAATCGACATAATCGATTATAATCGATTTATTGAAAAAGTTGTCAACTTTTTCAATAATCGATTAATAACCCATTCATTTTTTGGGTTGGCATCCATTGACGTCCCGTTAAAAAATGGATTGCAACAGATCTGGTGTGAATGGGGCGTTAAGCCTGCTGAAGTCCACTAGCAGCTTGAATAAAGCAACAGCCAGCACCCCCATATAAATTTGCTTGTAACATCTTCAAGTTCGAGCTTAATGCTGCTTTGAGATCTTCAACAAAGCTGCCAGAAGCTTGCTGAAATCTTTGCGTTGTAAATGATTTGTGTTATGGTAATAGAGCAATTACCAATGTCTATGGGCCGCCTAAGTGCAGCTCATAGTAAATGCACCATAACCACATTTTCAAATGCATTTTTTTCGAAAAACAGATTGCTGTAGATGCAGTTACGGTGTGTCTACTGCATAAATAAAGCAACATATAAATGCAATAATAAAAATAAATCACTTCTTATAAATCAATTTTCATTTGTAAGTTCACCTTCAGAAATGCAATGTCCTTGAAATTTAGTTTTGTTTGACAATTTTTTCCAGGCTGACATTGCAATGCTCATCCATTATCAGTTTGAATATACCAGGCATTGAGAACACGTAGGTCCTTTCAGTGATTTATGTTCTAGTGTCCCAATCGGCTCCCCTGTACGGTGAGCTAATCATAGTCATCGTTTTATTGTGTCATCGTCTTGGTTGACCATTTATATCATACCAACGAGTTGCTTTTGTCTCTGCTTCAGCAATATTTAGACACGGGTCACTTAAAAGGCATTGTTCAAGAATATTGAGCATCCATGCAGCCAAATGTGCTTCCTTTTTATAGCAGAACTTCGGTCCAGTTAAAAAAGTAGGATATGCGTTTATGAAAAATAATAAATGACCTCCTTGAAATCATTAAATATTCCTAAATGCTAAAATTCATTGTAGTGGCAGGGCATCCAATGTAAAGGTCAGGAACTGACGCACTCCAAAATGTTGTATCTTCCTACCCCTCCAGTGCTCAATGCAGCCTGACAGCACAACTTACAGCTGAAAAAGGAAAGTTGCTGTTGTGTCATGGGAGGTTTTTTTTCTTCTTGTTTTAGGTAGTGAATACACCCATGAGCTAAGATATGCTTTCATACATATGGTGGGCCCTGTGCCTAGATGTATGTGACACACCCTTACAATATAGAAACTAATAGATAGCAAAGCATGGGGTTTTAAAGGTAAAGGTGGAGGACCACTAGAGGGATCAACATCTAGGGCACCAGCGACCAAGGAGCCCTTTCAAATATCCTATTTCCTTAGATAATTCACAGCAAACTCCGCTGAAATTCCCAAACTGTCTTGCACTGCGATTGCATCGCAGGTGCAGGCAAACAAACGCACCATCATCTCTAACAACATCCAGATATAGCCGCACTCCAAGGTTCTTCGCCAAAAATATAAGTCTTTATTTGGAGCAAATACACACTGTAAAGTTCCTCCCCATGTATGCCCACCTGCTAACGCATTTTACCATTCCAGCTTACTCATAGAGATATCTGTTTTTTCTTCAGGTACCCTGTAGTGGGTGGGGCCTGCTGGGCCTCCCACAGCTCTGCTCTCTGCACATGCTATGTGATGTCACTACTATTTTTACAAAGTAATACCTGATTTTGAAAAGGCATTTGGTGCACATAAATTGGATTTAAATCCACTGTGGCTATTGGGGAATATGAACATTTGTGTGCCCAGAGTTCAGCTTGAAATAACAGGAACAGTAGTAAGATTGTTTTCATTGGACGGGTTGTGTTTTTTATAGCGTTCTTTAAAATACAAGTAGTTGCTAGAGGCAACTGACAGATTTGTTTCAATGTAATACTGTACCTAAGAAAATTAGTATCATTTTACAGGCATCTTTGTGTTACCTCTTTAGATTTCACAGTGCATATGTGATTTTCAGTGAACTGACCCTTTTTTTTTTTTTTTTTAAGCTTATTTTACATTAAAATCTGCTTATAGCACAGTCTTGGCTGAGCGAGAAAAGCTAAAGCAACTATTAGAAACAGACTCTTCCCCAACTGCTCAAAAAATGGGACTGAAGAATGCCTTATCAGTGGTAAGATGGTTACAGTTCTAAATCATCTAAAATGACAAACACTTTAACAAAACACACTTGTATATTAAAGCACTTGAAAGAAGAACTCGACGTGTTGCTCATACCAGCCAGTCAGATTCTCCTGTTCATACTCTAAGTGCAGGTTACAGAATAAAAGGGAGGATCGGATTGGCTGCTATGATCTAAGGTGCCTGGATTTCAACAAACTGTGGTGATGACCTCACTTGCACACTCAATGCACTTGCTGCTTGTCTGTCTTCTTGCTTTCCCTGTGTGTGTGTCTTGCTTATGCAAACAAGGCTTGCAAAGGACTATATACTATGTACACTCATGTCAATATTTCGCTTAATGATGCCATTTCAATGATCAGAAATAATGAAATCCTTAGATTTCTGTCTGTATCTCCTAAAATCCCCCAATCTGTGTTTTGCTATTTTTATTATTGCTATTTGTATTTTTATAAATTGCAGGCGGTTAAACAAAATGCTGATCTTACAGAGCGCTTGCACAGAATTCATGCTGATTCTTTACTTCATGGTACAGCTGCTAGTGCAAACATCAGTCCAGTGAAGGTGGGTGAAGAAATCCCGGCTAAGTGAAATACCAGCCAAAAGAAAACGGGCACCAAAGTGTACATAGATATGTGTCAGATGGGTGAACACTCTTGTTTTGCTGATGCTGTAATTCCCTATTGTATTTAATCTGTGAAGTCTGTTTGCATGATTAAAAGGGATTTAAGTGTAAATATCATTACTCTATCTATATGTAGATTAATGCTCTCAGGCATGGTACGCCATGCTAAGAGAAAGTTAATCTGTGTTTCATTATAGTTAATCTACATTTCCTTATAGCTGATCTATGTTTAATCAATATTTCATTGCACAGCTACTGGTCTACATTAACGATCAGTATGCTCACTAACAAGTTCTCAGCTAGCATGATTCCCTTTTATGTTATTACCATGGCAGCCAGTCTTGGCGTTTGATTTGTTTATTTACAAACAAACCTGGCTTCAACTGTCACTGAACCCTGCATAAAGCGGGTCTGGCTGGCATGTGAAGCAAGCAGGCTTTAGCTGTCAGAGTGAAGTAGAGCAATTTAAAAAAATTGTTTGTGTGCAACTAAACTAAAGAAGTATTGTCAATATGTCTGCTTAAAATAAAAATCATTCTTGCAGTATTTAATAAATCAATGCACTAAAAAAAACGCCTTATATGCCCTTAAAAACAGTGAAAAAATAATTTAGGCAGATTAGTCCTAATCTTTTATGTAAAAGTTAGCACTGTTTAATTTGGTCTGTGGAATTACACTTTCATAACCTCAGGTGATGAAAGGGTTCAAAGAGAACTATGGTCCAACCTTTTTTGTTTGCCGTAGTTCTCTTTTGGGTGACAGGAGGACCTTTGCAAATGTAATCCTGTGACCCAAAGTCAGCATATAGCTACTGCCTGCTAAATGCTGACAGTGCAGAGCCGCGTTGCAGCTAGGAAGGATCCTGACAATATTGCCTGATTGACAGCTGGATCTGCCTCTCTGGAGCTAGAGCCAGCTGTGCCCGCCCCCTCCCCTGTCTGCCCCTCCAATAAGCACTTTAGGAACAGAGGGAGGGGAGTTGGGAATCCCTGTGGGGAGCAGTGGCTGACAGTCACCACTCTTTGCAAGGCGAAGCCGTTGGCTGAGCAATCAGCAGTTTGTGATCACTCGGTTTTGGAGCTGTAGAGCCGTCACATGCCACCTCAAAGTATTGGGAGCAAGACATTTTAATTTCTCCCAATAATTGTCCTTTAAGGCTTTCTACACAGATTTCTTGTGTAGGAAAAGTTGTATTCACTAGGGCTTAATACAAGCTTGTCCATCTTCTTTGCTCCAATCAAAATGCTGAGAGATCCATCAATTGACTAACATACCAAAAAGAGAGTCAGAGCAGAAAATAATTATTGTATGTGCTTTATGTGTATATCTTGTTATGTCTGTTCTACTGAGCTTAGCATCACCTGTCTATAGTGCATTACTGTGAATGTTCTACAGTTGTGGCTAGAATGCTATTTCATTTCATACACTTTCTGTTTCCTGAGCTTGCTGAATAGGTGTGCATTAGTTACCCAACATTGACATCATCTTGAAATGTGCATATGTATTTGTAGAATGTGGTCCTGATATACAGTATGTCTAATTGCACAATACAATGACACAAACCTCAATGACCTGTGTAAATCGTGTACACTGCAAATTAGTGGGTAATCATTTCCTCTGACATGGGTTAAAGCCTTAAAATGAAAAGATGTCTGAAATTGTGTTCAGACACTGTTTACATTCAGCAGCAGCTCCAGCAGCAAGAAACCTAGTGACGCTCGGTGGTAGCTGCCCTTGCCATCTGCATAAATGTAGCCTAAGTGGTGGGTAATACTATATTTTTAGGGATGCCTCTATATTTATATGCAAACAACAGTACACATCCAGGCCTTTGTTTCAATATATTATAAAATGTCTACTTGATTTAAACATTTAAGAACAGTAGTATATGCCTGTATGTATTATGTAAGGTGGCTAGTAGATAACTGTGGTCGGATAACTGTTGCATCACATAACGTATGAACAAGAAAACCCCAACCAATAAAATCATACTTGAAAATGCCATTTACTGTTGATGATTGTGACTGTTAACAAGTCAGAGTTTTGTCTTTGATTGTCTGCTTAAGAAAATTTAGTTCTTGTCTCTCCCCATTGAATTATTATCCATTGATAATTTGAAAAAGTCTTGATTCCACTTGCAGTAATTCTCACTGCAGATTAAGTACTTGCAAGGCTGTTCTGCTTAGAGCCCCCTGTGGGGCTGTTCCCATGGAAGTGGCAGATAGGGGCTTGTTTTTTAATGTGTGCAGATCTAGAAGCATCACAGCTTGTCACATCCATTCAGACTTTGCTGGGGAAGTCAGCTCTCACCCGGGAGACGTGGGCAGAAGATTGCCGTTATCGGTAAATAACCATCATTCAAATGGTATTCACAATCCAGAATAAAATTGTCTATGTGACTCTTTGTGATGGTACCACAAGGTCACATGGCTCTTGGGTACCTAGGGGACTTGGTGACGTACGATCGTATTTCACAAAAGTCGAAGTGGAATTAAGCATGAACTAATGTAAATGTCCGCTTAATTGGAATCCCACTACTATGTAACACGCAGGAGGAGCATCCTGACTATGTTTTTTGAAGAGCCTGGTAGACTGTAGGCTACCAAAAAATCTGCTGTTAAAGTAGGAGTATAAAAAGGTTCCTGTTTGCAGTAGACATATTTTTTTCTTGCTGCCCAGCCTTTGTAGTCTGTTACAGTTTTCCCATCCTCCAGCAACTCCTGATAATGTCACTAGTGGAGGGCAGCATACCCCAAGAGGAAGACTGGGGGGTTCTGTATCAGGCTGGTTGTTATCCACTGCTGTTCACTTTCATTTAAAAGCTTTTCCTGTGTGCAGATGGTAAAATACAGGGAAATATATAAAAAGAAAAAAAAGTTGCAAGAGCTTAGGCAAGCTCAAAAAATGTGAAATGCTAATAATGCAATGCAGTGAAATGTTTAACTACAGGCAGTATTTCTGCTTTTGCCATGTCATCTCCTCCTTAGCCTCCCCCCAACTTAGCTACTCGGAAAAAGTCGATTCTTGGCAAGAAAAAAAAAGTATTAATTAAAAAAAAAAAGTAATTAAACTATTTAAAAACTCCTTAAAATGATTACATTATTTTGTCCTATATATTTTTGTTTGTCAGTCTATAATAAAAGCAGAGCAGTGTTTTTATTAAAACCATGTACCAACTGCAAGCCTCAGAAGCCTTTAAAAATGTAAAAAGAATAGAATTATTGTCAAGTTAATTTTGGCATATTGACACTGCCAAATTTGGCCTGGCCATCTAGACTTCAATGGAAGGGTTAAAGCAGAACTCCAGGCAACAGCTAATATATACTTGAATTTAGGGATGCACCGACATTCCATCCGAAAATGGTACTATGGGCAAAACGGACAAAAATGCAGACACAAATAAGGTGCATCCTCCCTGCTAGGTGCCGGACTGTGTCCCCTCCGATTTCCGCTGCTCTCTGTGTCGGCAGGGGCATCTGGGATCGGAGGGGGACACAGACCGGCTCCCAGCGAGGAGGAGAGAAACTGCCAGGAGGCAGGGAAGTGCAGGGAGGAGACCACTATCACCGAAGGTCGAGCTCTCCTGAACTGCCCCGCTCGGCCTCTTTTGACAGGCGAGTCAGGATGGAGAGCAGAGTACAAGCAGAGTATGATTATGGTGTCCCCAGTTATGAATAAACAGGAAGTGTTCTACATCACTTCCTGTTCATTCATGATTGTGAAAATAGTAAATTACATTATCCTGCTCAATTTATGAATGGACAGGAGCACTCGGTAAAGAAGCTTCCTGTTCATTAATTACAGGGGCCGCAGGAAAAAAGATTTAGCACTGTGTCCTCAATCTCTTTTTCTATTTTAAAAAGGAAATATCATACCCCTGATATTTCACGGAAGCCCCTTACAGAATTGTAAAAAAAAATACAAATAAAATAATTAAGCATTTTTTAAAAAGGTTGGAAAAAAAGGTCAGTTTCCGTTTTCGGCCTGACACTTTTTTTTTTTTAATTTTGGTCTAAAAATGTCATTTTACTTCCTTATTTGAAATTATACATGTGAATTGTTTTTCAAGTGAAAAGATAGTAATCCTTTTAGCCAGTTTTAAAATTTTCATGTGTGTGCTGCACTGTATTGGCAAGCAGGCGATGGCACCATTTCAGTTTCCTATGTAACCTGCCTACCTATTGGACAGTCAGCAGTCTGATCATACAGTTGAATGATTGTTGATGACATAATGAAAATAATAACTTGTCCTGATCTTCTGGTTATTTAGGAAGACACATGTGAAGAGAGCAAGCCTCTGCTTCATCAGATGTCCAACGAGAGTCGCTTGTCCATCACAGATTCCCTTACAGAATTCTATGACGCTCAGGAAGTTCTGCTGTCATCTAGCTCATCTGAAAATGAGGTTAGTTCCTTTTTTATTTTAAAATTCTATCTGTTATCTTGCAACTCTCATGAGTTAAAAATCAAACCAGGGAAAGAGCAGGAGCACGGCAAGGCAAATGGGGCAAAGGAAACTGGCCTAAGAGCACAGCAGGAACCTCCAGACCGAGGACGTGCCACTGCGCATGCCCCGGCGTGATGACATCACTGCGCCGTATTGCCGCGATAACGTCACGCCGTGCGGGACGTGATCCGCCGGGCCGTCTAGCATCTGCGCCTGCGCGGCCGGGAAGTGCCGGTGGACGTCTTTTCTGTCTGTGTCCCCGCCAAGGGACTCAGCGTCTCCCGCGGGCAGGTACCTGACACGGAGACTGCCAGATGACCCCGCTCGGAGCGCCGCCCACCGGAGCAGCATTGACGCGAAGCTCGGCGAGGTAAGTAAGAAGAAACCTGACCAGCGTACTCACTTTCCTCAGTTCTCGAGACGCTGACTCGAGTATAAGCCGAGGGGGGGGCATTTTTCAGCACAAAAAATGTGCTGAAAAACTCGGCTTATACTCGAGTATATACATTATATATTATTTTTAATTATTATTCCTTTTTTATTAAATTTTTTTTACTTTACTTTTAAGGGCTTCTGGGAAATATTAGGGGAACAGTAAACATACCATGTCCTCAATTATCTAAAAAACACTCTCCTCTCTGCTCTCCTCTCGGACACACAGTGTCACAGGAGGCTGAGTGAGCGATGCGAGAGGAGAGCTCCGCCTCCTGTGACAGCGCTGTCTCCGCCCCCACACCGCTCTGCCGGACTGTGATAGGCGGCCAAGCAGTGAGAAAGTTCCCTGCCAGCACGACCCCAGCTGGACATACCCATGGACCCTGGCTGTCAGAATACAATGACTGACAGGGGAGCTTTATACAGAGTATTGCCAGCCTAAGTTTCATTATGCAGGGAAAGCACTCAGGTTGGACATACCCAGTGTGGAAATTCTCAGCAATAACCCAAAGAACAAGCTGGCAGTGGGGCATTTACTGACTGAATGGCTTTGAAAGTTTAGGTGGGTGGATCAGTTTCCTGTCTGTTAATGGGTAACTTCAAAATATCCCACTGAAGTAGGTGAACTAAATGAGCTCCGTCAAGCTGATTTTTTTTAATTTCCTTTAGGTCTACCAACAATTAGGTAGTGCAAGGGCACACCTGATTGGATACTATTTGGATGAGTTGTTTAGGAAAGTTGTCACATTGCATAATTTCAGAAATCTAAAGGAGATTGTACAGAAATTTTTCAACCAGATTGAAATGTGTATGGACAGTTAAAGTATCACTCACCTTCATGCCTCAGTTATGCAGATTTGAGTGTTGTTAGGACATCCTACTGGTGGCAGACACGACTAGATTATGAGAGGATCTGGAAGGGGTCTGTGTCATAGCCTACAACAACAGACCAGCAGAATGTGGGCAGAGATGTGACAGATACTGTATCTTTCGTTATTGAAGATAAGTTGCCCATAGATATTGGATGACAGCCTCCCAATCTGGTTTTATATTACCAGTGCGTGACTACAGGGCTGCTGATAGGGGGGTGCAGGCAATACTTCTGTACTGGGCCCCATTGGGTCAGCAGACGAGGCCTTGTGGGCAGCTCTAGTGCAAAGTCTTTCCAGGTGCCATGGCTGAACAGGTGGCTGCAAGAGCGAGCAGAGGAGATCTGAGATCACCGTGTGTGTGGAGGGGAGGGGGGTCTGTAGCACAGCTTTACATTGGCACTTTTTAAAGGGGGCACTGTGAGGTATGCTGTATGGGGCCCCATGATTTCTAATGGTGGCCCTGGATGACGGTCTATTGTCTGTGCACGACAGCTCCAAAAAAGCTTTTTCGGATAACAAGCCATCCGGCCTTTAGTAATGGGTCCTGTGGAAAATTTCATTTGAATTTAAAATGTCTTCTTTCTGTACAGATTAGTCAACTCTGAGCTGAGCAAACACTTAACAAAGCATGCTATGATCAGTTTTGCTTGGTACAATGCCAACAACATCTATCGTATAAATACATCTACACTATACTCTAACAATATTGTTACTTGTATAGCTGCAAACAGGCTTTCTATTGTATATAACCTGTAATATGGCCACAACAAGCACAGTCCATGCTGGTTTCCCTTGCGTGTCATTTTATTATCGTCTAGGTTATTTCTGTTGTTATAGTAACAGTCTTATTTTGTGGATGTTTACATATGTGCTATGAATGTTACATAATCTCTGCTATATTGCACAACCATGCTTTGTATATTTAGCCTAACATGAAGCAATGTTTCATCACTTGAACACATACATGGTCGGCATCATTTCGAGATACCTTCTCTACTTCCACCATTAAGAATGTCACAGCTGTATTTACTCTAAGGCGCCATTCATGGGCCTGTGTCTAGCGTATCAGACTACCCCATTGTAAAATGTACAGATTATATTTATTTATTGATTTTCCTTTTCTGCCCACATTTAGATATGTACTGATCAGTTATAACTTAATGAGCGCTGACATATGAAGTGAATAACATCAATTATCTGGTTACAATGGCACCTGGAAGTGGGTGGGATATAAAAGTGAACATTTTATGCCTGAAGTTGCTGTGTTGGAAGCAGAATAAAATAGGCAAGCATAACGATATGAGTGTCTTTGACAAGGGCCAATTCGTGACTGCTAGATGACTGGGTCAGAGTAACTCCAAAACTGCAGCTCTTGTGGGATGTTTCCAGTCTGCAGTGGTCAGGATCTAACAAAATTGGTCCAAGGAAGGAAAACCAGTGAACCGGTGACAGGGTCATGGGTGGCCAAGGCTCATTGATGCACATGGGGAGCAAAGGCTGGTCCGTGTATTCCGTTTTACTAGAACTACTGTAGCTCATATTTTTGCATATAGGGCTGCACAGCCATAGACCTGTCAGGGTGCCCATGCTGACCCGTGCCCATCGCCAAAAGCACCTACAATGGGCACCTGAGCATCAGAACTGGACCACGGAGCAATGGAAGAAGGTGGCCTGGTCTGATGAATCAAGTTTTCTTTTACATCATGTAGATGGCTTGGTGCATGTGTGTCGCTTTCCTAGGGAAGAGATGGCACCAAGATTCATTATGGGAAGAAGGCAAGCTGGCAGAGGCAGTGTGATGCTTTGGGCAATGCTCAACAAGGAAACCTTGGGTCCTGCCATTCGTGTGGATGGTACTTTGACACATACCACCTACCTACACATTGTTGCTGAAAAAGTACACCCCTTCATAAAAGCAGTATTCCATGATGGCAGTGGCCTCTTTCAGCAGGATAATGCACCCTGCCTCACTGCAAAAATGGTTGTTTTGAGGAACACAACAATAAGTTTGAGGTGTTGACGTGGCCTCCTAACATTCCAGATCTCAAGCCAATCGACCATCTGTGGGATGTGCTGGAAAAACAAGTGTTATCCATAGAGGCCCCACCTCACAGCTTACAGGACTTAAAAGATCTGCTGCTGATGGCTTGGTGTCAGATACCACAGCATACATTCAGAGGTCTAGTGGAGTACATGCCTCGGCAGGTCAGGGCTTTTTGGGGGCAAAAGGGGGCCCTACTAAGTATTAGTCGGATGGTCATGATGTTTTGGCTGATCGGTGTATGTTCGGTAAATCTAGCATAAAAAAAAGAAACCTGTGAGAAGAATGGTGCAGGGGCACATTACTGTTGTAGCTTTGAAAACGTGAACTCGTCTCTCCTTAACATGAAGTGTACAGTAAAATAGCAGCACTGTAAATTAAAGCGGAACTATACTACCCTCCTGCGATGCAAGGTCTGTGAGCTTTCCAGCTAGCATTGATATCTTTGCCTGGACTTCTTCTGAGTTTGGGATTTCAGCCATCTTGATTAGCAGTGGAAGGAGTTAATTCATCCTGGCATATGCCAAAACTGTACACTGAACTTCGAAGCTCAGTGCACATTGTCAAGTAGGATTACCAACAAGCAAGAATCCTTTGTTGCTGAAGAAAACATAGTATGTCCCTTCTGCAATAGAAAGCAAGGCTGCTCGGAAATGTTGTATGTGTGGGGTAAAGTTGCACTTTAAGATAGTAATGCATACTTGTTTAGTTTTTTGTAATAGTATGTCATAAAACGGTAGCATCATTCTTCTGTGCCTAGAACCGCATGATGTTTAAATCTGGCCCTATATGTATCATTCCCGAAATGTGATGCTCTATTGATACATAAAGGAAACACTACCCTTCAACTATACTGACACATTGATATAAATTCCAATAAATAAATGGACATGTACTTATTTTGAGAACTGTTGAAGTACATCTACATCCAAAAACCAAAATGTAACATATTGCAGTTTACCAACCTTGGGTATAGTGGCTGCATTAGTTTTCTTTTTTTAGGCTTTTGTTCCTTTATTTTCATCTAGTAATCCTGCAAATAAATATACTTCCTGTGCCTTCATGCATGTGTTTTTTTAGGTTTTTTTTTCCCTCCATTGTATTAATGGGGGCAGCCACAGTTGTCACATAGGCCGGACTTCACACACATCTGTCTTCATTCATCTCTATTACTCGGTGGGTTGATTGAACTAGTAGTTTACACATAAAAGAGAAGGTTCTTTGTACTTTCTTTTCAGTTCACAGGAAATGATTTCTGGCAAGCTAAAAGTATTTTGGGTAATTGCTGAAAATTTTCTTAGCTTGAAAATTAAAATGAATGCAGCCACCACGTCTAAGGACTGTTAAGCTGAAATATGACATTTTTTGTTTTGGAGTTTAAAGGGGAACTGCAGCTCTGCTGTTCTTGTCACGTGGCTGTTTGCACTCCTTCGCAGCTGACCAGAGATGTCCATCATCCCTCTGTCTGCTGCCATCTTCTCCCAGTCTTTTTGCAGGTTCCTTCCACTCCTCTTTGGCCATTTGATAGCCAAATATGATGTAATATTGTGCATATGCACAGAACTAACATTATCCTGGTATCCACCTCCATTATTGGGATCTTACTGATTCTTGGAGTCAGCTGGGAGTGTAACTGTCCTGTGCATGAGTCACAGGCAGTGCACATAAGAAAAATAAAACTTGGAAAGGTTTTTCTTAGAGATTACAAGAATTTACATGTCTCTGCTTCTATTAGCCTTTTTCATTAACCAAAGCTTTGCTTTTTAAGGTCGTATATGTCATGTAATTTTTTTAGCAATGAAAAACATGGTTGTAATATTGTTAGAAAGAACTCCGATATATAATTCAGTCCTTTTTTGTGTATAAATTCTCCATCTAAAGACTCCTACTAGACCTTTTGGTGAAGTGCACATTATTATGCATTGATAACCATTGCATGTTTGATAGATTACGTTTCTGCTGCATTGAATGGGCAACTGCAAGTCAGGGCAACAAAATGCAGCATGCAAGTTTTTATTTCAGCACAGTGCAACACAATGCAGACACTATTAAACCAGTCATTTTTTTTATGTGTATGCATTTTGCTTGTGCTGTAAAATACAGCAAAGTTCTTGACTATGCATCTGGTAAAAATACATCCTATTTAAGAAGTAATGTGCTAGTTGAATGCGCTGGCGGTTTTTACATATATTACCTCTTGGCCCACTTTTCTTAATGCACTTATTCTCTTGCTCTAGTCATTAATATATGGATTTTTTTGTTTGTTTCCCAGGTATCAGATGATGACTCGTATGTCAGCGATATAAGTGATAACATATCAGAGGATAATCTAAGCAACGACATTGAAAGACAATCTCTAGGTACAGTTTGGTGCTCTACTTCTCCTGTGGTCAGATGAAAGATAATAGTTTTACTTTGTGGTTGACATGAACATAAATTAAAGATTTCATACATTTAGCAAAGTTTATATGTGACACTGGGAGAATACCGCAGTTTTTTTGTTTTTTTTGCTTTGTTTTTTTTTGTTTCAAAGTTTTTATTGAATTTTAACATTATTTGACATACAATATGAGATAGAAAAAAAGTATATTGTACATAAAGAGAGAATTAAATAAAAAAATCTTCATGCATCTAAAAGGTCAATCGTCAAATGTTTTAAGAAAGCAGAGAGGAGCAGAATGCAAAGAAATATAGTGTAGGTAAGAGAAACCAAAGTGTATAAAAAGCCAATAAAGCAGAAATGTATGAGGGGCGGCACCGTAGTCTTCTAAGTTTTCAGGCACTAGGTTCTAAAAATATATAAAGCTAATAGACTATTTGAGGTTAGAGAGGGGTGGGTGTAATCAATCCATGGTTGCCAGACTTTTGTAAAGTTTTTATTAGTATCCAGAAGGATATTTGTCAGTTTTTCATTCAGAAAAAAGATATCTATCTGCCGTGATTTTAATTGCGGTTGCACTATTACACGTCCCCAAGTGCTTCTAGCCCAAGTATGTTGAGGTTATAGAAGCTATAATAACTTGATATATTTACCATAGACATAAACATAGCATTTACACCCACTTTAAACAATTGGCAAAACATCAGACTTGCAGTTAAAATTAAGAACTATTGCTATTATTTTTTTTTTCACTGAATAAGACTGATAGATCCATTTCAGAACAACACTGCTGTTTTCACTTTAAATTGTAAAAAAAACCCAAAGAAATGGTCCCACAGAAAATATTAATTTAATTGGAGTATTTTTGTTAGACCTCCGAACAGTTTATAACTGTTTTATAGTAACTTACATTACAAGCTGGTTGTACAGTGTTTTTTAGATTTACCATCAACTATGTAGTTAAAAGTGGGTTTGATTGGGTGTAGATTGAATATATTGTTTAGCTAGACTCTTGCACTACATTTATAGTGCAATAGAATTTAAGATAAGGACGTTAAGGAATTCAGAATATGTTTGTTGCGGCTTAACACTGCCCCGCACTATACAATCATTTTTTAATCAATTTTCTTACAATTTGGTTGTTATGCCGTCAGATTTTAGCCTGTGCAGAAAAGGGAGTGCTATGCTCTTCTGATTTCCTATTAAGTTTATAGGTTCTAATAAATGCTTAGAAATCCAGTGTGTTTCAGAGGTTCCAAAGGGCCCCATTCATCAGGACTATAGGATGCTGGACAAACTGAAGTACAGGTATAACTGGGGGAGGATACAGGGAAGTGATCTGTGTGTGCTGGTGTACACATATTACTGGGGGCCTTTGTGTATTGGTAGGCATATCTCATTAGTATCACCTCATGCACCTCATTGTGTTTCCTGGAATTATTATATTTTTAAAAAGACATAAAAATGGTTACTCATTAGAGAAAGCGTTTGAACATTCAGTAATTTGGTCTGTTGTAGACGGGGTTTCTGAGGTGGATGGATTTTCAAAGCATCGAACATGTCTTCCTGCTACATGCCCAAACACAAGTAATATCAGTCTGTGGAACATTCTTCGGAACAACATTGGAAAGGACTTGTCTAAAGTGTCCATGCCAGTGCAACTGAATGAGCCCCTCAACACTCTACAGCGGCTGTGTGAGGAGCTGGAATACACTGAATTGCTAGACAAAGCGTCTCTGACTCAGGACCCATTTGAAAGAATGGTATGTAAATGAATATCTTATTAGAGCATGAGAGTCACTCCTAAAAATTGATGTGTAGAGGAAAGGGGTTATCAGTAGAAAGAGAGGATGGCACTCCAGCCAGAAGAATTTTTCATTTTTTACAAAGTAGGTAAGGAATAGAACCTCTGTCGGGTATTTTTTATTTTGCTGTTAGTGTCCCTTTTGGGATATTTCCGCTTGCTTTACCACTGACTTTTGCCACCAGAGCAGAAAGTGAGGGGAATTATATTCAGTAGAAAAGAAATAGACACCGGCACTCCAATAATAAATCGATTACGTCTATTTATTGACGTACATCAAAAGCAAAATAACACACTTAGTGCGCTTTTGCACTAAGTGTGTTATTTTGCTTTTGATGTACGTCAATAAATAGACGTAATCGATTTATTATTGGAGTGCCGGTGTCTATTTCTTTTCTGCATTACTTTGACGGTGGCCATCCGTCGACTACTGAGCACCCAGGATACTTTGTTGGACGTGCGGTCAGGAGTGCAATGGGTACATGGACTGTAGT
>NW_017306272.1:5962299-6039113 GCF_000935625.1 Nanorana parkeri
CTGGGTGCTCAGTAGTCGACGGATGGCCACCGTCAAAGTAATGCAGAAAAGAAATAGACACCGGCACTCCAATAATAAATCGATTACGTCTATTTATTGACGTACATCAAAAGCAAAATAACACACTTAGTGCGCTTTTGCACTAAGTGTGTTATTTTGCTTTTGATGTACGTCAATAAATAGACGTAATCGATTTATTATTGGAGTGCCGGTGTCTATTTCTTTTCTGCATTACTTTGACGGTGGCCATCCGTCGACTACTGAGCACCCAGGATACTTTGTTGGACGTGCGGTCAGGAGTGCAATGGGTACATGGACTGTAGTTATATTCAGTAGAGACACCTGTTGGAGGTTCTGACACTTCCCCACTCGGCTATGTTGTCGGCGTATGAAAGTAGAAAAACGTTCCTAAATATATATTGCAGTTAGAGGTAAGGTAATACTATAAATGAGTTTCACTAAAGGGTTTAGATTGAATTATAAGATTACAATGGGCTTATGTTATGTAACCATGTAATGATCAATAGGGCTTCTTTTCAATAGGAAATAATGCTTTGGGGGTTAAAAACATAATTCTTAGTTTGTTAGTGTGACTCCAGACAACTTTTTATTTTGGTTTTCTAAAGCCTTCTGCTGGGCCGTGGCTTCTGCTCTCAGGCACATACTAGCCCGCCACAGGACCAAAGATTTCTCCAATTGGCCCCGATTTCCTAAACTTATAGAACTTTTTCAAAGGGCCCCATGCTGCCGCCACTCACCTGTTTATTTGGTCATCAGTAACAGGCTGCTGTTAGTAAAGCCCACTCACAGCTACTTGTCAGCGTGCAATGAGACCATTCATTGAATACAGAACCACTGGTGTGTGGGGTGATGACTCCTTGCAAGGCTGATGCTGAATGTGGGATGAGGTTTCCTCACTGCTCTGATTCTGGGTAGGCTGAAAAGTATTAGAATTGAACGACTGTGTCCATGGGTGTGTGTGCCATATACATGCTGCGTTTCCTGGCTGCCTGGGCCGCTGTGGTTAAGCAGTAGTATGGTTGTTTATTAAAATGTTTTTTACCTTTTATTAAAGGGCCCATTCACACCAGTGAAGTAACATGCGCTACCATGATGCATGTTATGTGCGTTGGTGAGCGGCAGTCTTATTCAATGTGAAATCCACCCCAACGAACCTTTGAAGTTCATGGGAGTTGTACTGCAACATAGCACAAGACATGGAGTCCTATGCATTGTGCTGCTATAAAAAGCAGTATGCTCTATCTTCATGTGTGTTTCAGTCTGATTTAGATTTATTTTATTTTTTTAACAGGTTTATATTGCCACCTTTGCAGTATCTGCATATGCACCTAGTTTCTACAGGGCTGGTAGCAAGCCATTTAATCCTGTGCTTGGAGAGACATATGAAAGTATAAATGAATTAAAAGGATACAGGTTCATTGCTGAGCAGGTAACATAACATGTTATTTTTCTTCCCAGTTTCTTTTGATTGTTTGATATATATTAGGAATGTACTGATATATCGGCCAAAAATGCTACTTTTGGCAAAATGCCGAAAGTGCCATTTTTTGGCTGAAATAGCGGTGCATCTGTTCTTCCTCTCCTCCCCACTGGGCGCTGCTCTGTGTCCCAGCGGGGAGGTAGAACCTATCACAGGCGACCGAGCGATGCAGGAGCAGAGTGCTGAGGGAGCAAAGCGAGTTGAGCGGCCTGCATCTCTCCTCCCCGCACCCCTCAGCCTCCTGTCACAGATCGGGAGATCGGTGTGGGCGTAGCCAGCTTGCAGTGCTGTCACAGGAGGCTCAGCACTACTCGCTCAGCCTCCTGTGACAGCGTGTCAGGAAGGAGAGTGGGTACAAACACTCAGCGATCAGTGATGGCTGAGTGTTTGTACATAATTGAGGACATAGTATGTTTACTGTGTCCTCAATTATGAATAAATGGGAAATGAGCTACATCACCTCCAGTTCATTCATGATTGTGGTTATAGTAAATATACTATCTCCACATGTTATAAATGAACAGGAACACTCAGTATAGAGGATTCCTGTTCATTTATAACTGGGGCTGCAGAAAAAGAGATTGAGGACTGTGTCCTCAATCTCTTTTTCTATTTTAAAAGGGAAATATGAGGGGTCTAGACCCCCAATATTTCCCCGAAGCCCCTAAAAGTAAAGTAAAAATACAAATATCTAATAAAAATGAATACATTAAATTTTAAAAAAATGTAGAAGTTTATTAAAAAAAAATTTACATTTGAAAAAGTTAGAATAAAAAAACATAAGATTTTTTATACGTGTTTTCATAATCATCAAAGTGCATCTTCATTTCTGCACATCATAGGCAATGTGACTGTTCACATTGTAGCATTAAAGCTTCTTTGCATTCGATGGTGTGCTTAAAATACTCCATACGGTGTAGTGATTGTCCTTCAAAAATTACTCAGGAGGATTTACACCTAGTTCACGGTCAGAATGAAGACCACTTGCTTTTAATTGCTGGTAATGAGCCAGTCCCAGGGGCCACTTATAATATGGAAAATATTAACTAATGTGCTATGGTACTGTTCTCAGGAAGGTCCACTGGTAAATTGGGAAATATGCTCCTCCTTTTTATGAGCCTTTTTTATGTTTTAGAGAATCAGTTTAGCAGAATGATAGGTGCAAAAAAGATTTGGCACTGAAAGTGTTACTTATAGTGAAGAGGCTTTTGTGAGCTGCGGATTGAAGAATTGGTTATCCCCAAGCTGAGGTTTAAATTTAGCCTTAAAGGGATTGTGCGCTTCAAAGATCCACTATGAATTGCTGTTCCTGACTGTCCATATCCAAGTCTTGCAAATTTGGGTTGAGTGACAGGTATAGACATCGGAATTAGAAGCCTGAAAACGGACAGTCATGTCATACTGCCATTATATAGTAATTATTCATATTACCATATTTATCTGGCCGAGTGTAGTCATTGATATTCTATACTAATTGTTGGAGTTCCTTAGTGATAGATCGCTTTTATTATTGATTTAGTGACGTCAATTTACGGAGTGTAATATGTACACATTCACATCAGTCCCTGCCCTCATAAAGCTTACAATCTAAGTTCCTTATCTCAGATGCATACATACAGGGCCAGTTTAGACAGGAGCCAATTAACCTTCCTGTATGTCTTTGGAGTGTGGGAGGAAACCGTAGTACCCAGAGGAAACCCGAGTAGCACAGGGAGAACATGCAAACCCTTGCAGATAGTGTCCTAACCGGGATTTGAATGTGGAACCCCCAGTGCTGCAAGGCAGAAGTGCTAACCACTACGCCACCGTGCTTCCCACTTTAGGTTTACAGCAGATTGCAAGTTACAGCTCTCCATTTACTAACATTAAACATTTTCCCAACACATGATACCCCATCTTGTAAACAACACCAGTGCCGCTGTTATGTTTTTTCTTTGCTTTGCCTCCATTAATGCACATGGTTATTCATAGGAGAAACATGAATAGGCAAACTAGAATTCCTTTGGTAACGTGCTGTGGCACTGCATGTAAGATCAAGATGCTTGCTTCTGGAGCAAAAGGGACTGTAACATTCTTAGACTCCTCTATGTTCCTACACCTAGGGATACATTGAAGTGCCGTTTATTCCAAAGAAGGGAGTAAAGGCACAGGAGCTTTACCCACTATTGCACAGCACTATATGCTTTTTAGTTTGTACGTTATCCTTGTGCGGCCAATGTAGAACAAATTATTGCATGTTTAGATATAAGAATACCATAAATTGTGCTGTTCCCATTGTATTATGCACCTTGTATTATGCACCTTTCCTAAGTGTAATAGCATCTTCATTTTCTGTTACTCAATGGCCTAAGTGTTTTTTTTTAGTGTGAATAGTTTGAAATTAATGAATCAGTTATGAATTATTTTGTTTTTCCTTACAGGTTAGCCACCACCCACCTGTATCTGCTTGCCATGCGGAGTCTGATAAATTTGCATTATACCAAGGTAATTACATAAATACCTACAAAAGATGATCATTAGCATGGCCATAGACAGGGTTGTATTCAATAAAGAGATCTAATTCTTAAGTGCAGTAACCAATAGCAAACCTTCATAATTCATATAGTGCTGATATAACTTTAGCAGAGTGAATAATATTTTTTTTAATGAGGCTGATAAACGCATAAGTAATTTTCAGGCAATCAGATTGCACAGATCTAGTTACATCTTGGTTAGGGCAGTGGGGGGAACAGAATGTCATGGTAGAGGATAGTTAAGGAATTATACAGTATATGCATAACTTAAATTTGTTCTACAATCCTAACCCAAAGATCTGCCATGTTAAAGTTTCATATGAGATCTTGTCTATGATCTATGTATTCACTTAATCTCTTATTACCTAAATGATGTTACAGTCTCATTGACGTTATTGCATAAGCCTTTAACAGACATACAGCTTAAACAAGAGAGAAGGAGCTGCTGGGGAAATAAAAGTGTTATTCCAGGCAACACTTCCATTGTAGCATTTGATAAAGTAAATAAAAGGTTAGAACCACTGACAAGCTTTCATTTTTATGTCTCTACTGGGAAGATTTTGCATCGCTTTCTGTTCCACTATGACTCGGGAAAGAAAATTAAAAAACAAATTTTAAGTACAGTGGGGAAAGGTTCGAGCCTCAGGTTTTAGGTGTCTTCAGGTTTCACGGTTTTTTATTTGCTGCCTGTATCTACATGGGGGGATATTTTTCTTTGATTCGTTACCTGGTGATGCCCTGTAACCCCCAACCATGCCAGATGAAACCGTTTCAAATCCCAAGGTCCCTTTTAATCCTACCAGTTCAGTTCTTCTAAGTCTCACTGGCCACCCTTGATTTATCAAATTGGTAGTCTGGGGGGAGGCAAGAAGGCCCCCCCTCTATTGCTTAACTGTAACTCTAGTCGCATATTTATGTTTCAAAAGCACATTTGGCTCTTTGGCTGGAATTTAACTTTAAGTTATTTCCGCTCCAGCAAGCAAACAGAAGAAAAATGAAAACATGTCCACACATGATAAATTGTAATGATGAATTATAGCGATGTCTCATGTTTGGCTGCAATTACCGGCAGCTTTTAGCTGGTCAGGTGTCATCCTGGGATGCAGGATGTTTCCAAATAGCATAAACTCCCTACTTTGTAGAGCTGATGACTGCTAATTGAATTTAATGAAGAAATTATGTTTGTAAATGTGATTTCAACTATGCATTACAAGTTGGTTGTAATAAGCAGCAACTACTAGGAATGCATTACTTATCTTCAATTAGAGAGACAAGATCCAGAATTTAGACCTATTGATATGCTGAAACATTAACCCTCTGCCATTTCCATAACCATAATTCCAATAATGCTTTATATACAGTTGTTTAAAAAATACAGTTTCATCTGGAGTATTTGATACCCAGTATATAAAGGGACATGCATCAATCATGTTATTGGAGACTGGACTTTAGATGCATCTGCAGGCAAACATTTTGGATTGAGTAGTGAGGATTTAGAACCCATGGCAAGTTTTATTCTATTGATATACCGTATTTTTCCGTCTATAAGACGCCCCCATGTATAAGACGCCCCCAACTTTTCTTACCCAAAATTCAGAAATCAATATTTTAAATTATATTATGCATCACACTTACCTCTGAGCCAATCACTTTATTCAGCCTCTGTTGCATCACTGGTTTCTTCATCACTTTTAGCTTCAAACATATCAGTTTCTTCAACTTCTGCTGCATCAGTGCTGTCTGCTGAGTCACTGTCTATATATACAAGATCATCCTCAGTTCCGTCCATGGCATTGCTGATTCCACATTTCTTGAAGGACTTTACAATCACCTCTTGTTTGACACCATACCATGAGTTTAGAGAGTTTACAGGTTGTTTTTCACTTTCTGACATTTTTATGGTCACAGAATACTCCGACATTAGACATTACCGCTCTGGGCACTGCTTACACGATCTCCCCAGCAACAGCTCACGTCAGGTTAAAAAGATTTATGACTGGAGGGGAACTGTTATCTTGTCTCTGCAATCCGTGAGGCTATTTTGCAGTTGTATCAGCACTTTCAAAACCGCGGCCCCCGTGTATAAGACGCACGTCTATTTTTAGATAAAGATTTTTATGAAAAAGTAGCGTCTTATACACGGAAAAATACGGTATGTGTTAATGATGCACCTTTCCTAATCCACGCAGTGGTAGGGGCATTTTGCTCATAGGGATATTGGGCAGGTTTAGGTTAATTTGGTGTCACTGATTTGCCATAGAAATTCTATGATATAAAGTAGCCATGTGCTCAGGTCATACTGAAATAGCCAACCGGATTATTAAATAAGACAGCGCGAAAAGAACTGAACGTGTTCAAAGTTTAATAACCCTTTGCAACCAATCACAAATAACCCATGGACTGGCTGCAGTACTCTCGCATCTGGTTTATGTGGATTACTGCATTTTGCACACTTAATTTGTTGTTTAAAAAAAAAAATCTATTTCTGTCTGCAGACTGTTCTTTAACAGCATATAATATCCTGCCAACATTTTCTGTCCCTCCGCTACTAATTATTTGTAGTCTTTCTTCAGTGTGTCAACTTTTGGTAGTTTGTCTTCTTTGAATTCTATTTGTACATTGTTTTTCTGTTGCAAAAAAGCCTCATCGGCACCTCCTTAGCTTATCAAACTTGGTTAAGAAATCACAGGGGCAGAGTGGAAAATTGTCAGCCAGTGGGCTATTCTCCCGCCACTGCTTCCATGCTAAACAGCTGAGTGCTTTTCTCTCATTCAGCCTATTAAACTAAACGTGAATGGCCAGCTTTATTCTTGAGGTTCATATTCTTTTTATTGCACACTCTAACGGTGATGTGCAGTTGTTTTCTTTTTGACAAACTCATACAAAATGAGTACATTGGGCATTTGCAGGTTTTGTACACTAAGTGCCTCTTCAATTTGTTTTTCAGATATTCGGTGGAAAAATAAATTTTGGGGGAAATCAATGGAAATAGTCCCAGTTGGCACAACACACTTAATTTTACCTGGGTAAGGTAGTGCTTCATTGCTTCATTTTTCAATAGTAACACATAGTAGTTTGCAGAAATGATTTTATTATATGTGAGAGCCATCCCCAACTGAAATCATAACTCCTGGATGTGTGCAGGTGTGTCTGTATGCCTCAGTGTGTCTCTGTAAAGTACATAATTGCTTACCAATTCCAATACCAATTACCAAAAAGCACTTCCTTCACCAAAACAAAAGTATCACAAAATCAAATTCTTATCTGAAAGCACAGGGGATTTCTCGCTCGGCACGGGGGCCATTCAGAAAACACCTAGTATATTTATTAAGGAATACAAGGCGCTCTCTGATTGGATGAGGGGAGGTGACGTCACAATCTGTCCCTCGTCCAATTAGAGAACGTCTTGTGTCCAGTAATAAAAATTATAGATGTTCCCTAAATGGCTGGGACAAGGGAATTATAGAAGTGGTATTGGTGGACCTTGCAGGCACCATAGATCTTTGAGGGTGGGGTGCTTCCCTTGTTCATTTCTGACCCTGATAGTAGCTAATAGCATTGAAAAAGATCCACAAACATGAAATTGTCAACAACATCAGCCAAAAAAGGAAGGACCGATGCAAATGTGGCTTGTCTGCGGGTAGCTTATTAACTGCGTTGATATAAGACATATGTACCCCACTCCATGACATGATGAAGCCACAAGACATCCTGATTGAACGTGCGTTTGCATATTTAAGAAATATAGTGTATAACACTAGTACAGTTGGTATATTTTCTAGGTTACCTCCAGTTCAGCACTGAATTTTCTGCTTTCCCTGCAGCCAAACAGCACACTCTAGTGGCTTTATCAGATATTGACATAATTAGTTTAGAGATCTTCACTTATTTTTGTTTCCTATATAAAGTTTTGAGGACCATTATGAATGGAACAAGGTAACCTCCTGCATTCACAACATCTTAAGTGGCCAGAGATGGATAGAACATTATGGAGAGATAATCATCAAGAACACCAAAAATGACGGTTGTCATTGCAAAGTCACATTTATAAAGGTAACAAATCTTTTGTTTTTGCCACATGGTTATATAATTTTAATTTCAAATGGCTGTTTGTAGCAAGTTTGGTTGTTAATTACCACATATAGGTTATAACTACTGGGTGCTTGTTTAATAAGGCATAGCGTGAGGTACAGACACACCTAGGAACCAAATAGTAATCATCCTTTTTTATTTTTATTACATGCATGCATCAAATAATTCAGATTTGTTTTTCTTTCCTATGCAAACTGCAGAGGCCTTATACATATATTCATACTATACAAACGGCAGATAGGAGGTCTGCTGTGTTGCATCATCATCTCTGCTTAGCTTGGAGTGGAACTCCAGCATGGATTTCTTCCCCTTTAACTTGCCCCTCCATGAAGCACCCACCCACTTTTTAAGGAAAAAAAAACAAACTCAATATCTTTTTACAGCAGTCTTCTTGCCAGTTTGACAGTGTGCTTAGGCGCTTTCTCTCATTCCTCGATGGAGGACAGCATTCCTTCTGGACTGGGCAGTCCTCCCATGTTCTTGCTCACTTGCTGAGGATTTAATATTCTTAAAGGAGAACTATGGGGTTAAGGCTTTTCCCCATAGTTCTCCTTAGGGTAACGGGAGGACACAAACTAGCGTCCTCCCGTCACCCTAGGCTCAGTATACCGCGAGCTGTAGCTCGCGGTATACTGAGACGCCACAGTATACCGCCCAGCTGCGTGACAGACAGCTGGCTCTGCCTATCTAGAGGCAGAGCCAGCTGTACCTGCCCCCCCTCCGTCCGTTCCACCAGTCAGCGCTGGCGGGGAGGGGGGAATCCAGCCCCTCCCCTGTCACGGCAGAGAGCCGTGACAGGATCGAGAGGTGAGCGAATGCCGGTATGTGTTCGCTCACCTCCCGATCTACTGAGCCGACCTGTGATAGTCTCATTGTCACAGGTCGGCTAGAACTATGAGGTGAGTGAAAAGCACTCGCCTTATAATTCTCCTTTTAAGTTTGGGTAGGATCTTAAAATGTTTACAAGCATGGATATTAATGATCACCTTTAATTCAGGTTTACTGCCCATTTCATGTTAAATATTTCCTTCCAGACAAAATACTGGAACCCAAATGTGCATGAAATTGAAGGAACAGTGATGGATAAGAATGGTAAAGTGGTGCACCGACTTTTCGGAAAATGGCATGAGAGTATATTCTGTGGGTCCCCCTCCTCACCAGTTTGCATCTGGAGGACTAGTAAGTATTAGTAGTAAACTTGGAACAGTCATGTTAATTTAGAAAAAATTCTAACCATGCAAATTGTGTACAGGGTAAATTCTGTTGCCAATACCTGTTCTTTTACACTGGTCCAAAAAGATAAGTGGCCTTTTAGTGCTCTTATCACCCTCTTCCCTGCAGTTTGACTAAAGGAAATACTTAACTAAAACAATGCTGTCCAGAGCTTGTGACAGCCACTTCGCACCACATTTTCAGAAATCCTCCCATGTATACTGGCACATGTGCACCATAACCTCCTTCACCATGCAGATTTGCATCCTGACATATGGGCTTTTATATATATTGTATATATTAAGGATGCGTTAAAAATGGTACTATGGGCAAAATACCGATACTAAAAACGGCCAAAAATGTGGTGCATCCGCAGCTTCTCTCCTCCCCACTGGGCGCCAGCTGTGCAAGCTTCAGGTTGTGACCCCTTCGATCTCACTGCTCTCCCCTACCTGTGTTGGCAGAGATCGGAGGGCACACAGAGCTGATCCAGCTGCCAATGCCCAGTGGGGAGGAGCGAAGCTTTCAGGACTGACAGTGTCAGCGGGGAGGGGGGGAACGGTTCAGGATGGAGAGCAGGGAGGATCAGCAAATATGTGAAATATTTGTTGAGCCTTTCATGTTTTATTCAAACATCAGTGTATGACCACATCGATGTTTGCATATAACTGAGGACACAGTATGTACTGTGTCCCCAATTATGAATGAATAGGAAGTGCTCTACATCACGTACTGTTCATTCATGATTGTGGACATAGTAACTGATACTATCGCCACAGTTTATAAATGGGCAGGAGCAGCTCAGTATAGAGGCTTCCTGTTCATTCATAGAAAGACAGGTTTAGGACTCTGTGTCCTCAATCTCTTTTTCTATTTCAAAAGGTAAATATCAGGAGTCTGTTTAGACCCCTGAGATCTCCCCAACACCTCTAACAGTAAGTAAAAAATATATATTTATATTTAAAACAAAAATTAAACCTTTTAAAAAGTATCTGGAGCAGTTGCCTATGACAAGCAATCAGCTTCTCTCTTCAGTTTGTTCAGTTAAGGTTTAAAAATAAAAGGTGGATGCTGATTGGTTGCCATTGGTAACTGCTCCAGATTCTGTCTGCTTCAGTTTTGATCAACTCCCCTCTATGTATGTTATGACTTTCAGGGCTAGTTCACACCAGTTCCAGTGCGTTCCGGCCCGATTTGTGCTGGAACGCACTGGATCGATCACCAGGCTGGTGAGACCCCTCAGGGCTCTGGTGAGACCCCACAGAGCTCTGGTTAAACCAGGGCTCTGTGGGGTCTCACCAGAGCTTTGAGGGGGCCTCACCAGGGTAGCAGGGCTATGTGGGGTCTAACCACTGCTTTGTGTAATGGAAATGAAGAGTGGAAGTCATGTTTGAAGTATAGTTTAGGTGGCAACCATGGCTCCCCCATAGATACAGTCAATGTGTGAGTAGAGGAAGTATGTTATTCATAGGAATACCAGGAATGGAAAACTCATTAACAAAAGATAATGACGGCAGCTCATCTAAGGGTTGGTATTGGTATTACATTGTGATGCATTTTTGTTGTACATGTAATGGCATCATATCCCTGTGTACGATCACAAACACCTGCACAACAGAATCCCAGACCTTTGGCTCTTCTCACGTTTACTTCAGAATGGTCATCATCACCTATAAGGGACCTCACACAATCTCAGTAGTTGCACATATATAGTTTGTTAGCTTGTGGGTGCAGCTCCTTTTGCACATTTAATTAACTTCAATTGCTGATCTTACCTATCCTGAGGTCACCAGTACTCTGCCTGCTTTGACCTTGGCAGTGTTTTTCTGGCTAAGGTAACAAAGGGAAGGGGGAGGAGTCCGGTGACATCACGGACATCGACGTCACCGGGCTCCTCCCCCCTTCCCTTCGTTACCCATCACGGACAACTACATCACCCGACTCCTCCCCCCTTCCCTTCGTTAGCCGACAGAGCCACTCGGGGAGGGGGGGAGGAGTCCGGTGACGTCGATGTCCGTGACGTCACCGAATCTCCGACGGAAGACCCGGAAGCCGGCGGAGAGGTGAGTACGGATCAAAAGAACTTGTTGCTGCTACATGTTATAGCTGTTTTCAGTATCCTATGTTTATATATGTTTATATATATTCTGCTTTTATACCTGTTAATTCTTGTTTTTCTAATAGATCCAATGCCTAAGGACTCAGAGCTGTACTATGGCTTTACAAAGTATGCGCTACAGCTTAACGAGTTTGATCCAAAGACAAAGTTACTGCTACCTTGTACTGACAGTAGATTTAGACCAGACCAAAGGTATGGTTATCCAATACCGATCCATTTTTGTAGTTATTCAGACAGGAGCTTAAACCATAACGAAAGTTTAAAAAGGGCAGATGACCTCATGTTCAAGTTTCCCCATACAATTTTAAAGCAGAGCTGCAGCCAAACAGCTGAATACACAGTTGAAATAAGGGAGAAAAAAAACATGAGTTGTAATATAAAAAGGTCCGTTGCACATAAAGAACAAGTTGTTTTCTCAGCTTTATAAAAAATGGGCTGTGTATCTAGAACCTTATGGAGCCCAACACTTGTGAGAAGCATGTACCTTTTGCACTGCCTAATATTGACACCCAAAAATAGCCAAAAGCAGTCATCCTGTAGCTAAGACTCTCCATACTCTTTAATATTTTACCTGGTTTAGTATGCTGGAGGAAATAGGTTTCTAAAAAGCATTGTTTGTAACCTTCTGCCTGTCTAATATACACAAACAGCTTTTCAGGTTGTTCACGCCGTAATCGATTCCAAACACTATTCAACATTTTAAACTGCAGGCTAATGTGTCAATGGAGCCTGTTCTCATGAACAATGTAATACGAAATATCCAGCATGTTAAAGTTTGGAGTGCACTGATCAGCATTTTTCTATCCATTGCTGTGATAAACAATATTGTGTGCCTTTTCAAGCACATCTGGTGTGAACACATTCATTTTTATCAGTGGGTGCTTAATAAGAGCTGTATTCTTGCTTACCATTTACAACCTTCATTCTCCGACTGTTATTTTTCAAGTTTGGGTTTGAATCTGACAAGTTTCTTAAAGCAGAAGTAAATATCCCTCCGTTTTTAGCAATGTGACGGCCACAAGCTCCCATGCCAGCGCCAACAACTTCTCTTGGTCATCTTTCGGGTTGTGTCTTTAGCCTTCTCATTGGCCAACCTGGGATGACGTTTATCCCCGAACCAAGGCAGGATGAGTAGGTACACTGGTCTGCACATGCGCAGCTCAATGAAGACATTTGCTAGCAGATAGGTAAGAGGCTTATACTGCACAAGAGACATGCCTCTTCTGCTCCAATTTTTTTTCCTAATCAAATTTCCACTTAAGCAATGTCAGATTTTATTTAGCATGCTTTTTTTTTAAAAGCTGGACTCCAGGCAAATAGCTAAACATACAGTTGGTGCATATATGGGAGCTCTTTAACCTGCTCAAGAATGTTTATTTATGTCCATCCAGTCCTAAGGTTTACATCTCAGAACTGGACAGAATCAAGCTGGAGGCTGACTTTTTTTTTTATTCTGTACTACGTCTAAACAATACAGCCTAGTTACTCCTACATCTCCCCCTTCCCCCTGTGATTGGACATTAGGGGAGACGCAGCACTCTGATAAGTCCATCTCTCTGCTTAAAGCTGACCCTTACACTCATAAATCTGCATGTGACCCCTGTGTCCTTCCTTTACAAAAGGATGATAAGTCAAATTTATGCCTTAGATAAGTTTAAAAAGTTACATTTCTTGATTTTTTTTCTGTTTTGTTTTTTCGATTGCAGAGAGTGTATGTGTGTGTGTGTATGTGTATATATATATATATATATATATAATACCCCCCATTGACCTTGTGTGTACCTGTGTGAAAGTAAACAATGATCCAGATACAATGATTTACTTATCACATGTGTTTGTATGTAGAAATATTTTCAGTAGCTTTATGGACCTATAGATAATTAAATGTATGGTTAAAACTCAAAATTGTAACATTCATTTAAGTCACTGCTGTGATTTGCAATGAATAGCCACATGATTTACACTGCCGCTAAGGTGATAATTCTCCCATAGTGTCCCATCAGTGATGTCACTTGCTTTTACCAGATTTGAGTTCTTGTAAAAGCTGACACAAAATGACTGATTCTGTACCATTTAAGAATGCAGAGTCGCTGTTTCTACAGTGCTGCAAGGAAAATTTGAGAAGTTTTTGTCCCTTTTAGGATCCGTAAGGGGTGGGCTTCGACAGAATAAAATGATGGCCTTTAAAAGTGTTTGAACTAGCCAGGAGGTTGTATGGCAAATGTGATTTTGTGCTCTGAGATGAATGTTAAACAGGGAGATTTGCATCCTGTCCTGGATAATCAGTGTTCTCAAGGATGTGATGATCTCCATCGCTAATGATATTTATGATGTTTTGTTTGGTGCCAGACTTCTCGAAGAAGGCAACGTGGATGGAGCAGAAGCACAAAAACAAAGGATAGAACAGCTGCAGAGAGAAAGGAGGAGAGTATTGGAGGAGAACAATTTGGAGCACCAGCCTCGTTTCTTCAGGTGTGCAGCTATGTGAATGTAGGATGGAAGTAGTTATCCTCTGTGTGTGCTGTACACTAACACTGTGAACTCACACCCATCAGCATGGGAGCACTTTGTTTTAGAGCTGTCTCCAATTACATCCTTTACTGCAAACCTGTTCAGATAGCCAGAACTTGGAAAGACAACTATCTCCAATGCACTATCCATACATGTTGTTATCTAATTGTACAATTCCCTTTAGCTCTACCAACAACTTTGTAGTGTTATCCTTTCAGTGTTGTTTTTAAATTCACCCTGTCTTCTCCCATCCACCACTTACCTGTCCACCCTCTGTGCTGATCTTCCCTGTGCAACCTGCTGGGAGTCAACCAGTTGCCACTATAAAAGACTCCTAGCCAGGTTCCTCTTCTTGATGCACTGTAATCGTCATGTGCCCTGCAATCTCTAGTCATTCCTATGGTAATGCTGTCCACCATTTTTACCAAAGATAAATGAAAGAATAAAGATTGCAGTGCACATGCGTGAAAGAAGGACCAAGCAGGGATATTATTGAAGCAGCAGCTCCTCATGGGCTGCACAGCAACAGAAAAGGTAAATGCTACCTTCTGGCCAGGTTAACTGAAGGAAAAGGGGGGACCTTTTAAAAGATAACTTTACTAAAACTACAGTTTTCCATTAACCAGTGCTGAAAGACCTAAAAGTCACAAGAAGAGCTGTTAAAACTGTGCAAATCTGAACCGTATTTATATTGTGAGGCATTTATAATAGATGTTATGCCCTAAAGCCTGCTGTGCAAAGTCGGCTACAATTTTTAAGGGTCTATTTGTGTACATCTTGGCTCTGAGTAAATTTTTAATACAATAAGATAGCATTGTTCTCTGGCCTGTGGGAGAAAAATATATTAATTGCAAAAAAAGTATAAAACCATATATTAAATGAATATTACATGAAGAAGTGCAATTTGCATGTTTTAATTACTATTTTCTTGACCAAACCTGGTGATTTCTTTTTTTTCTTGTACTATCCACAGAAAATCAAGCGATGATTCATGGGTAACGAATAACACTTACTGGCAGCTAAGAAAAGATCATGGTTTCTCTAAAATGGATTGCCCAGTCTTATGGTGATAGGAAAATGAAGTGGACATTTGTATCGAGCACTATTGACAATATTACTGACATTACGGGTGTACTCGTCATCCAACACTCCCAGAGGAAATGCTGGAATGTTTAGAGCTAGGGTATCAAATGTTATCCAGTATTGCGCAAGGGGTGAGGCGCACAATATCAAGGAAATCTGCACTCGTTTGCACTGCTGAATTTGTTTGTTTTCCCTGTAATTTCAGAATTGCATCTCTCCTACCTGTTAGGCTTATTTTAAATGTTTTAAAACTGATGTATGAAATGTATGATTTTCCCGAGAAATAGGTTATGTTTATCTTCCAATGACCTGGTATGCCATTCCAGTGTAACTCTGCCAAAGAGACTGACGGAGAGTTTGAACTTTGGTCTAGGTTATTGCTGTCTGGGTCACTACAGGGGAAGTCTTCCCTTCACTTCCTGTCTCAATGACCACAGCAAGCTAAATAGTATTTGGCTTATAGGAAAAACTACAGCAAGTAAAAATCATTGCACGGTTCTAACAATTTCCCACTCTTACAAAAGTGCTTTTCTTTCTCATCCATTTGGGACACAGTAATTCTTTACCCCTTGGCTTATACTGGAATCTGCAGAAGGATTAGACACTTGCAAACAAAGAAAAACTGCAGGCAAGCCCAGGAAAACTGCACCCACTACTATCATGTCACAGTTTTCTCTTGATGTTCTAAGAGGGTGGATGTCTTTTCTTCAGCTCTGCTGTGTTAAAGAGTAACCTATTGTTTGCTAGCAGTCTTTTGTTGCTCATCAATTTTTTATTTTCAATCAAGACTTCTCTCTTTATCGCTTCTACTCATCTAACAGCTTGTCTTTTGGAGTACAAGGTACAGACACCTCTGGACAGGACGTTGTGGAAATTGCCTGGATTTGGCCTTAGGGCGCAGGATTTCCCATGGGGCACTTTACAAACTCCATTCTGGCAAAGTTAGATGCTGAGTGCTTTGCAGGTCCAAAGCCCTTGGCATTGATTCAGTGAATGCAAGATCCTAGAGGCGCCTCTTGTTTTTTCTTTGGCCTATCAGCTTTTGCTGTGATGCCCACCTCTCATTTGAACTGATTTTGGACATCCTGAAGAGTAAAGGCTTTCTGTGCAATGAGGGACACATGTCCCACCCCTCTATGTTTATGGTCATGCTCTCAGTACTGCTTTGCTACAAAACTGGCATATGCTGCTGGTGGGAGGGGGCTATATAGGACTGGCCTACAGTTTTTTATTTGCCAGTGTCCAATCCTCCTGTAGGCAGGATAATAACTGAAAGGTTAAAAAAAACTTCCTGTGTCCCTTAATTGACTCCAAGAAAATGATTTTATATAACTGCAAAAATCCAATTATATGGCGTATGTGCGTCCCCATTGTAGAGCTGTCCCCTAATTTCCAGTCACTGAGACAAGAAGGATGGTGGGGGGATCCTGTCCCAACGAGGGAAAAAAAAAAGGATTGTCTGCAGCTGTACTTTACATTTTTAAATACTTCCTGTTGATACAGAGAAGAGCGCATCTAATAGTCCATGCAGTCTTTTGACATTGTAGGTACTTAAAAAAAGAAAACAAGGATTTTTCTGAAGTTAATATTTGCTTTAGACCTCCTTATGTAGGATGTAGAATGTCCCAAAATGTACTCTACCGGCTCTTTTTTAACAAAGTACTTTGTGCTAACACCATGGCAACAATCCTTTCAATGATGCGGCTGTAGTCAAGTGAAATTGCTTTGGGTTACTTTACCTGCTACATCACCATTCATTTTATTTAAAATCTTACGAATAAGCCATGTAGAGCATCATTATCTATGTTTGGAGGAATCATGAAAATAGGAAACCTACGGGGTGATATCCTACATTTATGATTAAAGTTTGTCACTTGGCATGTATTAGGTTAGGAAAATGATTCAAGAAATTAGTAAAAGTATAGGGATATATAGGGAGTATATGTATGGGAGATCTATTTAAAACAAGGTGATTTGATTATGTAATTCAGAACTCACGAAAGTGTTATTTTTAATATTTATTTTTTTAACAGTTTCTCACATAATGCCTTAACTGAAATTATGTCACTTTCATAATGAAAATAATATTTCTTTAGGCATGTGTTTGCATGCAAGCAAGAAAACAAGCAGCTACTGTCCAAGATGTATGCTGACCTGTCATTCAAACTATATAATAATTATATCTTCCTACATACATGTTGGAGTTTGCTCCATATTTTGCCATTGTTGTGTTTCTAATGAGGTGCAGAGCCATTAAAACATACCCGGTCAAGCATACAAAAATGAGATGTATACTGTCAGAATGCAAGCTACAGGCAACCTATTCATATCAAAATATATCTATAAGTGAGCCCAGAACCCTCTTGCCACATCTTTTTGTGATATGCTGCTTTGCTCTCCTGTTGCAGGGCAGGTGGGTAAGTCTACTGTAAGCTCACTGATGGGCTTTGAGGCGTTATACCAAAGAAGTTGGGTCTGTTAATGCTTCACATTTTTCCCTCGTAGCCAGATTGATGTAGACCTGCCCACTTATCTTATTCAACCCATAGGCTGAATGAAAAAATAGAACAGATTCCTCCATCAATGCAATAAGCGTTGATGGACGAATTCCCCGCTGTTTGCATTGTAATTTGCCAGCGGCCGCTCTCAGAATGCCTGAATGGATAGAGCAGCTGATTGGCTTCTAGCTCTGTTTGGCCAAGAATTTTCAAGCTGGCTCCTTAGATCAACTAATCAACAGTGCACCTGTGGAAATTCGACATGTGTATACCCCGCTTTGACAGTAGCCACTTCTTGGAGAGTCAGATGGCTGTGTCTCCTGCCACGTGTCATGTGTCATGGTTCCCATCTCCAGTGTCTTTACAGGACAAAGTAGTGATGTAGCGGTCATAAGACAGAACCACAGTGCATGGCAGGAAACACAGCCAGCTCACACTTCTAGAAATGCAGACTGCTGAAGAATCTTATGAATGCTGCAGCATTGCAATACAGGGAAAGTAGAAGATACTGGCTGCCAGAAGGATGAATGCTAGCGTTCTTTCATTGTAGGGACCTTTTCAGTAGATTTTTTTTTTTTGGACTCAATTTAATGTGCCCAACAGAAACTGTTTGAGTTACTCATAGCAACTAATTAGTGTCATTTTTGATTCTGTACTACGTGGGGAGAGTGAAAAAGAAAATTCTGTTTGGCTGTTATGAGCAACACAACCAGGGTTGTTTAAAGCAGCAACTCTCGACACCCCACTCCTCCAGACCTTGCCTGAAATCCCCTGGCAGCTCCCAGGCCTCACCTATTCTAAAATGTATAACCAGAAATGAATACAAGGTTAGTGAATATTTTTCCATTTCAGATGTTTCTGCATTACCATTTAGTTGGTGGGAAAGGGTCCTTAGTGCTGTCAGTCGTCGGCTGTTGTGGAATAGAAGGGCATACAGAGCATGTGTCATTCCTTTGCTGCTTTGCAATATACCTTCAGTGTTTCTCTTGTATGAAGTCACTTGAAAGAATCGCCCACAGTACAGATTTAGGGTGTCTGCATTTTCAGACTTCACCATCCTTTCTGCTTTTTTTCTGAGTGACCCAGTTTCTTCTTTCACCAATTTTTACAGCCCTCTTAGTTTGAGAAGTGTTGCTGTAAACCTTTAGTGTTTGCAAGAATATTTACTAAAGAAACTTGGTGAAAATTGAAAGGTGCGCTGAATTCCATAACTTGGTTTTTAGCAGTTTAGTGTAGACAGTCCGTTGAAAGGTAATCTTTTTCATTCATGGATATCAGCACACCTTTATTCTTCCCACTGTTGTATGAAATATAGCCAAAGTCTTGTTGCATTTACAATGAACCTCATCTATAAAAAGCTTTTAAATGAATAGGTCTGTGTTCCCTACCAATCACGTTCTTTGACTTTGTTACCGGAACTGGAATAATGGCAACTAGAATCTGATTGCTTGTAATAGGCATCACAGACCCATTCCTTCAGAGACATACAGATGAAACTCGAATAATTAGAATATCGTGCAAAGTTCATTTATTTCACTAATGCAACTTAAAAGGTGAAACTAATATATGAGATAGACTCATTACATGCAAAGCAAGATAATTCAAGCCGTGATTTGTCATAATTGTGATGATTATGGCTTACAGCTCATGAAAACCCCAAGAACCCCAAATCCACAACTTCAAAAAAGTAGATTATTACATGCAATCAATAAAAGGATTGTACAATATCGGACCTCTGAAAAGTACAAGCATGCATATGTACTCAGTACTTGGTTTGGGCCCCTTTTGCAGCAATTACTGCAATTACTTTTGCACGATATTCTAATCGAGTTTCACCTGTATATTGTTTTTTTGTGTGTGCTGTCAGCTCCCATATCGCAGTATAAAGCATCTCTCAAAAAATATTTTGGGTCGGTAAAATCTGTTTTTATATTTGTCTTTTTGTTTTCAAGCAGTAAATTAAAATGGACAGCAAAGCAGTTTATTGGCTAGCAGTTCTGCCTTGCAGCACTGGGCTCTTTCTTTGGAATCCTGACCAGGATATTATCTGCATGGAGTTAGTATGCTCTCCTTGTGTTTGCATGGGTTTCCTCCAGATACTCTGGTTTCCTCCGACACTACAAAAGATATGCTGGTAGGTTAATTGGCTCAACTGAGTACACCCAAGAAGGCTGGTTCATCTCCTACACATTTAGAATCACCAGTGAGAAAAGCGCTATAGAAATACAAATTCCAATAAATCTTTCATTCCTTATGCAGAACAAAGCTCAATTTTGACACAATTTAAAAGCCATTGCTAACTGCTCGTTCCAAAAATGTTACTTCCCTGGCTGTGAGCTGACCCTCTTGGTTCAGTAGCTTGAGTCACTGACCATGTATAGGTGTGCAGAGAAGGACTTTAACTTGATATTCTTGATCTACAAACTTGTTTTGGGCCAAAGAATCAGCATAACAGCCAGGTAGTATCTTCAGGAGAAGGACAGTAATGGCAATCTCTGTATTTTATCACAAAATCAGACCTATGTAACCACACCTCTTGTTAGGAAGTAGAAGTCAGGATGGATGCAAAACCCGATACATCATCTATGCCACTTTTTCTGAAGATTACAAACTATAAATATATAATGGGTGCTGAACTGAAAAAGATCATTTTCTCTTTTCATAAATTGTTTGATTTTTTTTTTCTTGTTTGACCTTTTAATGTAATTTCTTTGTACAGTATAAAGTTCTCATGTTGTATCATCCATGTTTTCAGGAAAACGTAACCTTCCCTATGCCGTGATTTATGTACATAATGTAGAAATGTACAAGATGCACAATCTAACCAAAACCAGTCCTTCTTTGCTCTCTTCTTTTGTCTCTGGTACCGTTCCACATCTGAATGTATCGAATTATATTTTAAGTGTTAATGTCTGTGACATTAAAAGCGTCAATATCCGTCTTCCATAAATCAAATAAAAAATCGCCTTAGTTTTGTTATACAAGAAAGCACACAGATGCATAAACTAATATACAATATTTAATTACGCTGCTATAAAGTCTTTTAACTGTAGAGGAATAATTATTAGTGAGTATGGCATGGCTATTCTGTATGATTGTGTAAATAAAATTATTTCACAGTAAGTGTGTCTTGTTTTGTGTATTTTATCCATTTGCACCATGCAGCCCCTTTTCATGACCATACCCATAGTCAACCTGTCACCATAGGGTCATGTTTACAAAACAAGTGACCTTTTAAAAGTTGAATTTATATACCTAATTTCCAGTGGCCATTTATATACCTAATTTCCAGTGGCCCATGTATTGAAGAGCCAATGCATCTCTGCTCCACATCCACTGCAAGTATTCAACCATCGGGTGAAGCAAATACTTGCTTCCCCTACTGTCAGCGGTGGTTCCTCCCTCCATCACTACAGCATGTGTGAGCCGGCCAGAGAAACCACAGCGCATGGAGGGGAAGTAAGTATTCTGCACACCAAGAAGTGTACAATTGGTGCAGCAACCGGGAGCGAAGAAGAAGCAGCTTTTTAATACACGGGCCACCTTGAAGGTAAGCTATATATGTTTCTTTTAAAGCTGTTCACATTTGAATTTAGAGTTCATCAATTTTTAAGAACTACAAATAATTTTAAACATTATTTAGACTATAGTGTCCCTTTAGGTTGCATTCACATTTGTGCACCCGTGTTCATATGGCATCCCAACATGGATACAAGCACTAAAAAAATGCACTTGATCCTCAGCACACAGAAACTCCTGCAATAAGGAACAAGCTTTGCCTGGCTGTGTTCCGGAAACAAGTCAGGTGCCATTTTAATGCTGTTCAAATAATTCGATAAAATGACGTGATGGTCCCTCCAACCAAACCTTATACAGTAGTTTCCACTTATTGTAGAGTTCAGGTTCAATCGAAGTATTGTAATACGTGTGCACAGGTTTGCGGTTGTTTTTAATGGAGCTTGTTCACATGTGGCCAAAAAGTTCATGTCCTTATTTTTGATCTATCAATGCACATGATTAGGTTCTTTGGTGGGAATGGCAGTGCATGTCAACACATGATGGCACCCTTATCCAAAGCAACAACAAAAAATGCCGGATAGCACAGAAGCATAGATGTGAATCCAATCTAATGGCCAAATGGCAATTTTTTGTGTAGGAACAGCTTACAAAGGAAGAGCTCTGCTCTACAAACATCTGCTCTCAGCATAGTCCTAATTGGAGCCTAAATGACTTCTCATTGAACCATGCCAGTAGCCCCTATTGCTGGGCATCTGTGCCTGGCTTTTTTGTTAACATTTCTTATTCAGATTTTTTTCACTGTGCTTATCAAAACAGTCAAGCACATGCCCCATGGCTCAGCAGTTATGGACGGAAGTCTTTTGTATTTTGTCTAATCTGCTAAGCTCTGCCTTGGCACCCCAAGCATGACAGGCCCTTCTCAATATTTGCCCACATGGCCTCCTCAAAGCACAGTTTGCAATGATTTTGCAAGTTCTTACAGTTGCTAAGTATACAATCACCAAGGCTTGGATACCTTAATCTCTGCAGACTGGCTGGACTAAATCCAGGATCATATAGGCCATTCTCCATGGAACAGGTGGACGCTAGGTTGGTGGATCCCATGGATAAGTGTTATTCCATCTGGTATCCCTGGACTGGACACATTTTACCCCCAGGGTTATATTTTGGTGTTCTATATAAACAGTTTGTGCTACTTGTATAGTGCTAGTAGCATGTTTGCATAGAGTTATACAACTGTATATTCACTGCTACATTACAGTGATTTGCAGAGAGTGTACCCCTCCCCCTTTTCCTGTATTCACTGTGTTGTTCAGAGTCATCACTGCACTATTAGTGATAATTGCATTGTGGTGTGACTGTATACCATCCAATCCAGTGAATAAACCCAAAAGTCCTAAGATTCAATTTTTGTCTGTGTTTATTTCTGGTGTGCATGTTTGTGCGTGCCTCTTGCGGTATGCGCACGTATGTGCGCACACGCCTGTTGCGGACATTGGCGTCAAAAGGGCTATTTAGGCTGTGATGCCCTAGCGTCCAATGCTGACTGGTCTTTAGCTGTTCCCCTAGCCTGTATCCTGCATCTTGACTTGATCTCGTTTTAAGGACCCGGCTTGTTTGACTTTCCCTCTGCTCTTCTGGATTCCTTCACCTTGGCTCAGCTCTGACCACATTCCTGCCTGCTGCTTTGCACCACATTCCTGACCCCACAAATCCCAGCTGCGTCTTGCCTGCTGTTCCTTTACCTCGCTGCCAGACCGTTGCTGACCCGGCTAGTCTTGGACTTCGCTAATTACCACCACTTGACCCACTCTCGTCCTTACACACGTGTTCCACCCCCAGGGGTTCTCAGACTGGAGCTGCATGAGAGTCCTTCCTCATCAACTCAGACTCCTCTAAGGTACATGTTTGTGACAGGTGGGGTTAATGAAGTAGAAGACAGAACCTGGGTGCCTAAAGGTGCCCATACAATGGTCGAATTTCGTCTAGTTTTTAATGCACCGAAATTTGCACAGTGTGGGGGACTCTTGGCTCCCTTTCAGCCGGCATTCCTCGATCAGCTGATCTGAAGGAGTCGGCTGGAAAATTTTCGGTCGATCAGAGCCGGCAGCCAACAAGCTGCCCAATCTGATTGTCAAAGGCCGGCACCTGTCAGAATACCCAATCGCTTGAAAATGGAGAGAAATTATTTTCGACATGTTCGCTGAACACACCCACGAATTTAACTCAAGCAAGTTTGCCCATTATTATTGTCAATACCCCTCACTGTATGTGCAGAATTCTGAAGCAGAATACCTGGAGATTATACAAATCAGTCTGTAACATGTATGACAATGCTACTAAAGAAAACAGGTCCTATGATGTCGCATAAAAAACCCCCCACAAATAAGTACAACCCAATAACATAAAAAAATATAATTTCTATGAATATATATTGCTACACCATGTAATATACATGCACATACATATGCAGGTTAAAGGAAGAAACAAAAGAATACAGTTTATTTAATAGAAGAAAGAACAGTAGTGAAAAAAAGAGATATAACAATAATCGATCTATAAGGTGGACCTGCTCCCCTTCACGGCTCAGTTGTCATGATCTTTATTCTTGGTGGTATGAGGGACACGTATATCATACCTACACAGGGGGCACCTTCTGCTGGTACACAGCCATTGATTTATGCAGGCCTGATGGAATAAGTGGCTGCATGGAAGGCGTCTGTGGGATGAAAGACAGAAACACAGATCATTAGGCCTCATTCACACACGAATCGGCCTGCACGTACAGCTCCGTGCTGCGTGCGGGGCCGTACCAAGTAGCTGCCGGGAAGGAGAGGTGCTGCGTGTGATTAGAACGCAGCCCCCGTCCTTCTCTATGGGGCTACGCGGCCGTACGCTCACCTCATTTGCAGGTCCGTAGGGGTGCGGGTTTTCTGGTCGGGACGCATACATGTTCCATTCCGGCGGCGTATGAATACGATCACCCGCACCCCTACGGACCTGCAAATGAGGTGAGCGTAGGGGGGCGTACGGCCGCGTAGCCCCATAGAGAAGGACGGGGGCTGCGTTCTAATCACACGCAGCACCTGTCCTTCCCGGCAGCTACTTGGTACGGCCCCGCACGCAGCACGGAGCTGTACTTGCAGGCTGATTCGTGTGTGAATGGGGCCGTACACTTCACAACGGTTATAAGTTATAAGAAATAAGATAAAAATACATAAAGGTTACAAGCATTACAAGCATAAGCACGTTTAATGCCTTACCTGACATCCTTCCTGTCCTCTATGTTGGCCACACAAATGGTGCATGTCTCATTGCACGAGTCACATTCATTCCTCTGTAGACAGATTAGATTGAGTCATTAGAAGACTAGATACAGAAATCTTGCATTTAAAGTACACTATGTATGACTATGGGGCCTATTTATAAAGATCGGCTGAATAACTGATTTTAGTTTTAGGATACTTCATCTGATTTAGCAGAAGTCACCTTCGACATGTTTCCCCAAATCTGCAACACTTTGACAAGGTAGGGAAGCTGATGACATAGTGAAGAACAAAAGTTGGAAAAAAAAAGTAATTCTAGCAAACAAGAAAAAGAAAACAAAGGCCAGCAGAAAGACTTTATATGTTAGGGAAGTGATTGAATTATCTTAATTATTGAAGCCAGAGGATAAACATGACATGTAGACAACTAGGGGATTAGCAGCGGATGTCCTCGTATTTCCTTAGTACGATATACCATAGGTAACATATGACACAATAGAAAAAAGATTTTGTTCTCTAGAAGAAGTTGACTTACCATCCTTCTGTATGTGTATTACTGTGTGTGGCTCTTGATTAGATTTTTAGCTGCCTGGCCATCTGTGCTGGAGGATCGCTGCTCCTCATCTTGGTGGTGGTGTTGATGAACCAAGCATTGCCATTGTAAATACAGAAAAAAAAATGCCACAGTATTTATTAGGGATGCACCGATACCAATTCCGAGTATTTGGGTGAGTACTCGTACTCGCCCAAATGCTCCCGATGCCTAACCCGATACCGGAACCTGGTGACATGGGGACATGGAGCCGGCTTCCCAGTCAATCAGGAAGCCAGTCGGGAAACTGGCCATTCAGGAAGCCAGGTGGTGAGTCATTACCCGCCCCCTGGCTTCCTGGTTGGCCAGAAACTTACTCCATGCTCCCTCGTCAACTTTTTTTTAATATTTGAAAGGAAACCTGCTACATAAAAAACAGAAAAGGGTTAAAGGAGAACTATGAGGTGAGTGATTTTCACTCAACCTCATAGTTCGAGCCGACCTGTGGCAAAGAAGCGGTCACAGGTCGGCTCCATAGATCGGGAAGTGAGCGAACGCATACTATCCCTCGCTCACTTTCTGATCATCTCCCTGTCAGTCACCGCTCCCAGTAGGGATTTCCCCCTCCCCGCTCCGATCCTCCAGCGCTGAGTGGAGGAACAGACTGGGGAGGGGGTATGCAGAGCTAGCTGTCACTCACGCAGCTGGGTGGATCTCGACAGCATTGTCGGAATCCTTCCCAGCTGCGGCAATTTTGGTATATAGCGAGCAACAGCTCGCTTTACTGTATACTGAGCTTTGGGTCACGGGAGGACGTTAGAGTATGTCCTCCCGTGACCCTAAAGAGAGCTATGGTATAAAAAGGTTAGCCCATAGTTCTCTTTTAATAATTGACCAGTGCCTTATAGAGAAAGATTTAAAGGGCCAGCCCACACAAAGGTGATATATTTGTTATGGTTAGAAATTGGCAGACTGATTCAGCTCTTGGCTTCTGATATATTGTAATTCTTTTAGCAGTTCAAGTCATAGATTTTGTAAGCCATGTGTATATGAAACCAATGGTTTTACCAGACAGGAAGTGAAAATCTCCAACAGGGACACAGACAGCACTAAACATGCTTTTTGATAGTAGAGTAAGGGCTGCAAGAACCCCTGACAATTTTTTTTGCTGTCTCTGTCCATGTTATAGAATTTTCGCTCAAACCATTCTGAGGCAGGGTTTACACCTAAGCGTCAGCGTTTTTACACACATATATTATATATTTACATATATTAATTACATGCGTTGTTATAGGCAGATTGTGCACACAATTATTTGCTATCACTTCCTATTCATTCATGACTGGGGACATAGTAAAAAATGACTATCTCCTCAGTTTATAAATGGACAGGTACCGCTCAGTGCAGAGACTTCCTCCCCATTCATACCTGGAGAGATAGTATCTTCAAAGTTTTGTGAATGAACAGGAAACCTCTGTACCGAGTGCTTCCTTTTCATTGAGAACCTGGGCTGTAGGCAAAGAGATTTAGGACTCTGTGTCCCCAATATCTTTTTCTATCTCAAAAGTTATATATCAGGAGTCTGTTAATACGCTGTGTTACGATTAAATGTATGCATGCAGCGTTTTCATCACAACACACCCCAACACAGCTCAGGCCCAACACTGCAGATCAAGCGTGACCACAACACATAAGTGTGAGGCCAACCTCCAGATTTTTTACAATTTTGCGTTCCTTTACCGTTTCACAAAAAGACGCATTTGAAATGTACAAATATTTGTTATGTAATAACTCCGTACAGTTTTATCTTTTAGATGGAGGAGGAATCTTGTCAATTATGGTTTTCTTTATGCGCTGATAATGATTTTAGTGAATTATTACTGAACATATTGACCCACAATATCAGTAGCGTCATCTGTATGTGCGGTCTGGAAATACCAGGGTTTGGGGGTCTGTTACAAACTCTATAAGATGAGGGGGAAAAACTGCAAAAATGGTCTGGCCGGCGGAGGTTCAAAGTCTTCAGCCCAGCCTGGCAGTGAAAGGTTTAAAACTGCTCCCTGGGTTGTCATGTATGCCGGATGGCACTCCGTGGGCCGAAATCCCTCTCGTCTGTCACATGACATACATTGCCTAACCAATCCCATTACTTTATATCATAATCATGGAACATCACTAATTCCGGGGGCACCAACACCACACCGACAGAGTACACAATAACAATCTAACACGACCCCAGGAATATACAGTACATGTCCTAATAAAGGAAAACATTATATACAGGGGTACATTATATTAATCAATATATTATATACAGGAATAGGTTATATCAATCAGTATGTTATATACAGGAGTACATTTTATAAATAAGTACATTATATACAGGAGTACATTATATAAATAAGTATGTTATATACAGGAGTACATTATATAAATAAGTATGTTATATACAGGAGTACATTATATATATACAGTCTAGTTATAAAAACTCAGATCTCTGACACATCTATAGTCATCCTCAGTGTCTCTCAACATCTATTAGAATACAATAGGAGGACTCTCAGTCTGCAGCACAGCAAAGGTTAATGTTAGGTGCAGGCTTCCTAGTAATCCCGCCTCCTTGGTGTTCTAATACAGACAGACTCTTCGTCCAATCACAGCGCTCCTGAGCCTCGTCCTTCCACCAATGAAATATACAGAGTTCTGGGAGAGCGGAGATAGGGGAAGCTGTGCTGTGTATCCAAGTTCTGGAAGAAGTGGCTGGATGTGTCTGAGGGGTGAGTTCTGGGCAAAGTGAGCTCTGTGTTGTACATGGGGCTCTGTGTTGTACATGGGGCTCTGTGTAGTGTGTAGATAGGGGCTGTGTGTATGGGCATAGCAGGCTCTGTGAAGTATGTAGATAGGGGGAACTCTGTGTAGTGTGAAGATGGGGAACTCTGTACAGTGTGTGTATATGGGGGGAGCTCTGTGTAGATAGGGGGGGAATCGGGATCCGTGTAGCGTGTGTAAGGGGGCGGGCTCTGTAGTGTGTGTGCGTACACAATAATAACACAATAATTCTAGGTCCACATTTATGGTTAAAGTGCAACTGAAGCAGAAAGTTTTGTATTTACTTATTTTGTAGTTTTGGAGTGGAGAGGGATTAGAACCCGTCAGGTTATATTGCTGTCTGTGTCCCCGTTAGGGAGATTCAGCCTCTCTATTTGTCCTGGTGATCATTATCACTGAAAGTGAAATTAAAGCCCAAACTTTGGGTTGTCCCCAGAACAGGAATAGATGGGAAATCGTCCAATGGGGACACTAGTTCTGCTGACCACCAGGGATTTCCCTCCAGAGAGTTGACCCATTTGTGTTTGCGATTGGATGAGTATCGCAGTGTGCTCCATACGACTCGTGTGAACAGCTGCAGGTGGGAAGTGATTCCCATATACATGCATGGGATGTGCTGCGATTACCTGCAGACGATCGCCCTTGGACGCAAACAGTTTGAGTCCAGGGGGGCGATCGCCCGCAAGCAATTTCAGGAAGTCCAATGACACGAGACCGGCCTCAGGTGCTGTCAGCTGTGCAGCATGAGACTCTCACTTGTGAATGGGGCCGATAATGTCTTCTCTGAGCAATTCTGATGTCATAGCAGAATGTGAATATCTTTGCACTTAATACAACAACAAGTGTTGTGGTTGGTCAGATACAGAGACATTTATTCATCATATTTATAGTTTTATTAGGAAAAAGGAGACATAAAATTGTCATTTCTGCTGAACAAATAATACAATCCTAGATTATTCTATATAATGGCTGCAGAAGAGGTGACATTAAAGAAGAACTCTGCACTTTGCACTGCGAGAGTTAACTGCTTGTTTAGGTCTAGGAGCGAAAATAAAGATATACTCACACAATCCTCGGTCCTGTAGCAGTGACTGCTCACCTCTCCCCCCAAGCCGAGGTTGCCTACCCCTGCCCTAGACCAAAACAAACCGTTAACCCTTGCAGCGTGGGGGTTATTTTTTCTGAAACCTGGAGTTCTTTTTTTAAGTATTTTTAAGTTTTCTTTGAAAGTATTTCCTGTAAAGAAGTGTTGTTTACCAGCTGTGTTCTGTAAAAAGCTGATCCGTGCTGCCAGTCGGTGGGATTAGGCCATCCTTTGAGATGCTGATTTCACAAGTGGAAGTATTTATAGCTGTAGAAGGAGATGACCACGTGCCTGTGTGTTCCTTACTGTGAGTCGGTATCAGAAATGAGACCTGTACACTGCACATCCGTGTCTACGAGCTTATTATAATAAAGATAGACATTATTACAAGTCGCTTCCTTTGAATAAAAACCAGTGCTCACCAGCTGGTGACAGCAAGGCCTCATTCACACTAGAAACGGCTGGCATGTACAGCTCCGTGCTGCGTGCACGGCCGTATCGGGCAGCTCCCGGGAAGAACAGGCGATGCGTGTGATTAGTACACAGCCCCCGTCCTTCTCTATGGGAGTACGCGGTCATACGCCGCCCTACGCTTACCCGAAATGCGGGTCTGTTCGGACGTGCAGGGCGGGTGAGCGTAGGGCGGCGCATGACAGCGTACTCCCCTAGAGAAGGACGGGGATTGCGTACTAATCACACCCAGCACCTGTCCTTCCCGGGAGCTGCCCGATATGGCCGTGCACGCAGCACGGAGCTGTACATGCCCGCCTTTTCTGGTGTGAATAAGTCATCAAATTCCGAGTACATACTTCTACATTTATTACCAGTATCCCCTAGGGCTAGGTTCACTCTATTGTGTTGCGGTAGTATAAGCGTTGAGATCAGCGCACGTCGCTTGCATTGATGCATTGATGTGATGCAGTCCCAATTATTCTGAATGACACTCCAACACACTTTGCCAACAGACGGACTTTGCAATGCAGGATGCTGCCGGGAATGGCACAGGTTTGGTTTCTGGTATGTGTTGCCTAGGGCTGCAACAACTAATCGACTAAATCGATAATCGATGATGAGAATAGTTGGCAACTATTCTCATCATCGATTAGAGCGAGGGAGAGACTTTTTTTTTATACAACCAATCGATTTAGTTGGGGGAAAAAAAGCGGGCAACTAATCCATTATGAAAATATTTAGAGCTGCAGCTAACGATTATTTTCAAAATCGATTAGTTGTTGCAGCCCTAAAAATATTCGTTAGCTGCAGCCCCAGTGTTGTCACTCCATGCATTATTAATGGGCTTCTTAATGCAACGCATGTTAAACAACAAACTGTTATTAACCCTTGCTGTGGTGCTACCCCCGCACTGCACAGGGTAACTGCTCGTTTTCATCCAGGGACTTAAATAACAAAAAGTTCTACGCGCACAAACCTCAGAGTCGTCCAGCTGTCACAGCGCTCCCTCCAGCCCTTCTCCTTCGCTGTAATGATTGTATCTCCCTCAGCGTCCTCGCATCCTATGACCAGCGTATAGGACATGATGACTCAAGGATCCTTAGACTACTGCAGCGGAGGGGGAGAGAGGCTCCAGGGAGCGGTCTAAGAGCGGGGGGCGGAAGCAGCAGCTGTCACGCATTCAAGTTCATGATCAGGTGACGGCCGCAGCATGTAAAGGTGGCCATACACTTTACAACCCTCGCAAGACTTTTGTCTTGTGAGGGTTGTAAAGTACTTAAAAAAACGTACGACAGGCAGATCATACTTGCGATCATCGCATGCCCGCCCCCCTGAGGGGCGTGCTTGCGATGACTGCAATGAGGGGCAGGCTTCCGATGACCACAGTGAGGGGCGGGCTTCCGATGACTGCAAACGGGCAGTGTACGCGTGCGCACACCGGCCCGTTCGGCAGTTGTCGAACAAGCAGGCCACTAACTCGCCGAGAATCGTACGATTCCCGGTGGGTTTTCCAGCCTGCTTGTTCGACGGAAGACATGCGACCGTACAGTAGAAACGGTCGCACGCCTTCCATAAACTGCACGATTCTCGTACGATCGCGGGATTTCCCGCAATTCTCGTACGAGAATTGTGCAGTGTATGGGCACCTTTACCCTGTACACCGCATGTAATGGTATGTGATATGATCACATGCGGTTAGGAATCAATCATTATCCCTGGATGCATCGATCGTATAAAGCGCAGGGGGAAGTTTTGTGAGCGATGGCGGTGCGTTCCAGCATCTACCGCTCTGGAACGCACCGCAATGGGTGTGAACAAGCCCTTTAGGGTTCATCTGTTTAAAGTTCATGTCTGTATAAAGCTGCTCAATTTGTAGGACTAAATAACCTTTTATATTGCATAATATTAATAATAATGTATATGCGGATCTGAACATCATGAAGTATATGAGTTCATATAAATAATTCCACTACAATAGCTAATAATGGTAAAGAAGAGCTCCAGGAAAAAAATGTCTTGGCCTTTGCCAAGTAGGGCCTGACGCTCACAGCTGACTGTTACACCTGTCCCTGCAGCCTCTCTCCGCCTCCGCTCCAGCAATCTATGGATCCTTGAGTCATCCCATTCAATAAACAGTGCATGGGCCGTGAGGATGCCAAGGAACATTCTATCGTTGGAGCATTGGAGGAGACAGGCGGGAGGGAGCGCTGTAACAGCCAGCCGCCTCCGAGGTTCGCCCCCCCAAAAAAAGCACCCTTTGAAAAAAAAATAGACCCATTTGGTCACCCGTGCCCCCGATCTTCGCTCTCTTGCAGAGTTACTCCGGTTGAAGAATCTTCAGCTTCTGACACGTTTCAGGGTGTGTCGGGTATTTCTCAGTTTTTACAGTTTGTTTTACAAGACAGAAATGATCTCATTGTGGTACAAACAGATAAGGAAATCTAGCAGAAGCCCTTCATTCCAGCTTTCCAGCAATAACATCTCAATGATGATGTGTTTACATATTAGCAGATGTGACACGTGTGCGTGCGTACTTGCGTGCGTTATTTCTAGAAAACTGTACCAAGAAATAAAAACTTTTATCCAAACCGCTGACTGCACTCCCTATCAAAATTCAGTGTTCAAACCTTAAAGAAGAACTCTGAGGAAACATTTTAGTAACCCTTGCTTTGGGGCTGCCCCCCACACTGCAAGGGTTAACTGCTCATTTCTAGGTGCTAAAAAATATTATGTTCAGCTGAACTGCCGAGCGGGCTCCCTGCTTCTCCAGTCACTGAAGCGTGTCTCCACAGAAGGAATGTTCCTCGGCGTCCGCCCATCTATACACTTGTGTAGAATGTGATGACACAAGGATTCTTAGATCGCTGCTGAGGTGGGGAAGAGAGATTCTAGAGTCCTGTCTAATGCTGGGCACACACCTTACAACCATCGCAAGACTTTTGTCTTGCGATGGTTGTAAGGTACTTAACAAACCGTACGATCTGCCTATCTTGGACAGGCAGATCGTACTTGCGATGATCGCAAGCCCGCCCCGCTGAGGGGCGGGCTTCCGATGACCGCAATGCCGAACGGGCAGTGTGCGCTTGCGTCTGGCTTTTATCTTACGAACACGCTACACACCCGCCTAACATCGTACGATGCTCGGCGGGTTTTCGAACATGTTCGTAAGTTAAAAGTCGTGCGACCTTACAGTAGCAGAGGTCGCACGGCTTCCACACACCTTACGATAATCGTACGATCGCGGGATTTCCCACGATTATCGCAAAGTGTGTGGGGACCTTAAGAACAAGCCGGCTCCAATGATCTGATTGGGTGAGTATAACTAGACCTAGACAAACGAGCAGTTAACGTGTGCAATGCGGGGGGTAGCACCACTGCAAGGGTTAATAAAATGTTGCCCAGTTGTTTTATTAGAAGTTACCTTAAGAAGCCCATTAATAATGAATGGATATAGTAAATGTGCAGCGCTCAGGGTCACCAATCAATGGACTGTACCTATCTGGGTATTAAATAGTGAGCATTAAAAAGCCTCTAATGAATAAACTGCCAGTGTACTTATCCTGGTGGCAGCTCGTGAAATCTAAGGTGCAGAGTCTCTATTCAGTGCAAACGTGCATACAATCTATATATCAATGCATATATCCCACAATATTTAACACAATTTTAATGTGGATATAAACGCCTTGTGCTAAATAACATCAAACGTGATGAATAATAAATGAAGTGCATCAAAATGATCCCAAATTAATAGTCCATAAGGAAGTGCAACAAAAAATGAGTGATATAGTGTGTCCAAATCTAAAGTTTTCTAATTGATGACAATAATCCAAAAAGTGTTTGAAAAAATCCTTTATTCACACCCTGTGTTCGTGTTCACGACATTCTCCCCTCTGGGGTGCGCACTCGCCACACTGTGGTTGACTTTAGGCAATAGAAATGCGGTCTCAGCGGCACTCCCAGCGGTGTCCAATGGGTCGTTGACTATCGAAAATTAAAAAAGGAAACTCCTCATAGTATGGTAACGAATTGACATTTATTAAAAAAAGTAGTATACACTCACAGTTTAAAACGAAGAAACCTGCCGGTCACAGGCGGCGTGTAAATGACCTGTACTTCCGTATAGTACAAATGGAGTGGCAACTCGTATACCAGAAACCAGACCCGCGCCATTCCTGGCCGCAAGCGGTAATCAACCTGTATCGCAAAGTCCGTCTGTTGGCAAAGTGTGTTGGAGTTCTTCTTTAAAGCCCAGCTATATGTTTGTTGTTCCTATTCACACAGCATACCTACAAATATGTTTTCTACAAAAATATTTGTTACCTAGATATTTCCTTGGTGAAGGTCTTTGTGCAGATTCCAGGCTACTTTGAGCACTCTGGAGGCACAAAATCAGGGACAGACTGACTGAGCTTCCTCTCATTAACATACAATGCTACTAAGTCTCTAACCCTTTGTGAGGACAGACAGTGTTCTGAGGTGCCAGGCAGATCGCGTGTGGTACCCCAAGGTTATTTTCTTTAAAGTGACATTACCACTTCAAGACCAGGTGTTTAGACCCCCTTCCTGGCCAGGCCATTTTTCAGTATTCAGCGCTGCGGTACTTTGACTGACGTTTATTCCGTCATGCAACGCTGTACTGAAATGAATTTTATACCATTTTTTGGGGACAGATAGGACTTTCTTTTGGTGGTATTTATTCACCGGGTTTTATTTTTTACTATAATTAGGAAAAATTACAGAAAATGTTGAAAAAATTAAAAAAAAAGTTTTTTTTAACATTATGTTAGGAAACATTTTATTCCCAGTTTTTTGGTAAAATATAAAAGATCGGGTCAAGTCGGGTAAATAGAGAGGTGACAGGTCCTCTTTATGGAGCTCCCTCCGGTCCCCTCTCCTCGTATAATACATCACTTCAGCATTCTTGTGTCACTCTCCAGCTTCAGATGCTGGAAAGAAGCTGATGGAGCAGATCTCTGCTTCATCAGCTTCTTTTGGGGGGTCCTAGGTGACATTAGGGCTTGTGATTGGATGCAGGTGCTGTTTGGCTGAGAATTATCAGGTGAGCTCCTTTTCACAAAAGTCGATTGACTTTTGTTGAGCTGGGAGCTGACAGGGCCACGTACAACTCGAATATCGGCTGATTTAGCAAGAATCAGCCAAAGTTTGAGGCTAGGTTCACATATCGGCGATCGTCCCAGGATCGTGCAGTCATTGATTTCAATGGGGTTATATCCACACGGCAATCGCTGAAAAAAGGTACATGTGTGTTGTTGTGGGTGGGGTGTGCCCCCCCAACTTCTATTGTGAGCAATTGCACAGGTGGTATCACGGTGGGAAACCACACAATGTGACTGGGGTGCCATTCAAAATAATGGTACCCCAGTTAAAAAATAATGGCACTGCCAGCTCGATCAACGGTGGTGTGTGATCCCATGACCGCGCGGCTTCGTGCATGATTGCTGCCAGAGTGAACCTAGCTTTAGCTGCACGGCCAGTTTTCTCACCCAATTGTCAGTCCCAAACTGTGTTACATGAGGGAGAGGAGAAGGTCATTAACCCTGAAGTCTAATTTTACTTAGATTTGTATTGCAAATTGCAAATCTATTGCAAATCTATTTGTGTCTGAAAACATCCAATATCGCAACACAGTTCTGAACCCTAAATTTCCAATTCTTGACATTTTTGTCTAAAATTGAGAAAAATGAAGCCTAATAAAAACAATTTATACAACAAGAATATCCCGGAACGAATCCTTCATTTCCAATGGATAATACCTGTGTGAACTGATACAGATCTATTTCTGTTTGTAGGTGTTTGATCAGTGAAGATGTTTTGCAAAGCCTCAAGGACTTTCCTTAAAGAAATCGACGCGGGGGGTGAGCTGATACCGGTCTGTAGTCTAAATGACTCTGCTAAGGCCCAGCTTCTCAGCGTGGTGGTCAAGAAGAACCGATTCTGGTGGTGGCAAAAACCAAAGTACAACTTTTCAGCATGTGGGTGCCTTCTGGGTGACGTACTGATGGATGACAAACCAGTGAAACCAGGTAAGGTTCATTCGAGGAGATGTCACCAGCCATTGCAAAAGATAATTTCTTCTATCATATGCCTTGTGTACCCTGTGGCTGATGACCATCATTGCTGGGACCTTTGTACTGTCATTATGATTGTAAATGTGTTCAGCTGCCATGTGTCATATTACTGTCATTCCTGAGGGCACTGTGCTTGGACTCTCTTAAAGCAAACCTACATACTTTACAAGTTTTCATGAATAAATTCCTGACATATCTGACTACAGCCGGGCCGAACAAATCCCTGGAGACGGGTAGCCAATGCTCCTTAAAAATGACAGCTGGGACCTAACGTTTGAGGATTTCTCTTGTTAGTGGGAAAACAAATCCTGCTGGCTCCTGGATTGGACAGACTGGCTCCTAAATTCCATATTCATTTGTCCATGCCTGTACTATAGAGCCACAATTAATGCCTGCTATATGCTGAGTTTTGGGTCACATGAGGAAACTGGTAAATGTCCTCCTGTGACCTAAGAGAACCAATGGTAAAAAAAATTTTTTGGACATAGTTCTTTTTTTTTTATGGGTGGGCCGGTTCACACCACAAAGACTGCGTTCGAGAGCGTTCAGCCTCTGGAATGCAAGCCGGCTGGCTCCCTGCGTTCATGGGTGGGAGGGGGAGTGGTGGTGCATTGAAGTCAATAGCACCGCGGCCACGCCCCCCACCTGCAGTGCGATCACCTGAACGCATGGCACATAAGTGCCTGTGTTCCAGTCCAGTGCAATCTGCAAAGATAGTGCTCACAGCAGGGTGTGTGGCTGCGGTGCCATTGATTTCAATGCACCGTCACGCCCACTCCCGCCCCTGAACACAAGGAGCCGGCCAGCATCCATTCCAGAGGCTGAACGCTTTGGAATGCAGACTTTGTGGTGTGAACCGGCACTGAAAGCCAATCTTCACCCTTTTCAAAAGGTATTTAGCTCTGGTTCCTCCCGTCTCCCTTTTAATAGAATTGTAAAACCTATTATTATAATAGTATTGCCACATAGCATCCCAGGTGGCAGTGTGTGGTGAAATTCTGCACATGCGCAAACATGCTGCGGGACTCTTCCTGGTATTCGGCATGCATGCACACAGATGCCACAGGTCACTGCAAGGTCCCAGATGCCAGAAACCGGATATATCTGTAAGTATGCAGGGGAATCTCCCGTGTGTGTAGATGTGACGCAGGTCTCTGCCAGCTCCTGAATAACTGGCAGAGATCTCCAGCAACCGCAAAAAAACTACAATAACCAAAATTTCCCATAGACAACGCTTATACGGCTCATCAGTTTAGTGCTTACAATGATTGATAGACCTAGAATTATTGCTCTCATTCCGGCTCTCGCAACGATATATAACGTGTGGCGGAATTTTTGTTTTTGCACGTAGGCGCATCTGACTTATTATATAATTTTATTAAATTTTAATATGATAATTTTTTTTTTACACTCCGCTTTATTGTTATTACAATCAGCCCCCTATGTAATAGCAAATATAATGTGACAGGTCCTCTTTATGGCGACATCAGAGGTCACCTAGGGACCCCAAAGAAGCTGATGAAGCAGAGATCTGCTTCACCAGCTCCTTCTTCTGGTTCAAGGAGCCGGAGAATGCGCCCAGAGACACCGGACGTGATGTAATGCACATCACTTCCGGGTCCAGTGATCGGAGGAGAGCTCAGCTGCTGGAAGCTGCTGATCTTTCCTCCGATCCATCAGGGGAGACCCTCCACGCCCGGTCCCGGGCTCACATGAAGGACAGCGGAGCCCTGGAAGCACCGGACACACACACACACACACACACACACCAGCGTGTTCTTGGTATCACCACTTCCAGCTGAGGATGTACGCGAACCCGCTGGAAGTGGTTAAAAAACGAGCAGTTGACCTCCAGTCAAGGGATTTTTGCATAGTTGCAATGTTCTGCCTGAGATAATTCTGCATGGAAGTCTTGCACAGGCAGGAAGAATACATCCTCTGCCCTGTAATCACTCCGATTGTACATTGTACCCTTCCGGCGAGTCACACAGTGGGAGCTGCATAGTGGAGTTGAGCTGTGCTAGACAAGCCGCCTTCTTTATTGTCCTTTTGAGTGACACAGGAATTCTTAGACTGCGTTCCTTCCTAACTACACCCAGTCAGTTCAGGTTTCTTTTTCCTACGCAAGTCATGCATCAGGGGATGTAGCTCAGTGGTAGAGCGCATGCTTTGCATGTATGAGGCCCCGGGTTCGATCCCCGGCATCTCCAAGTTTTGTCAAGTAGCTACATATGACAGATGCAGGTAAATGAGACCCTGGAGGGTGAAAATCACTGTCTGAGGATGGGTGTCAACAAACCATACATGTGAACCTGCCGTGTGAGGTGATTTATTTCAGGGTGGGATGCAAAACAAGATCTCTTATGATCCTCACCCAGTCAGTTCAGGTTTAGGTGTAAGATTATCTGTCAGTGTCTGACTCACATACCCTGGGATGGGATGTAGTAGAGCACACATTTTGCAAGTATGAGATCCTGGGGTCAATTCTCAGCGTCTCCAGGTTTTATTTAAATATCACACTACACCCTTTATATAATGTCAAATGGAAATTACAACATTCTGTTCAGCTCTTACGCCCCTTTCACACGGGTGGGCCGCTCGGTTCTGCCTGCCAGGTTTTTCAAGCCGACCTGATGGGATGCCTCATGCTAGTCTATGGGCAGCTGGGTGTAAATGGATGGTGGTCCGTTTACATGTGGTTAACCCCAACTCCGACCAGGTCCAGAAAAACAAACCGAACAGAGTTCCGTTTCACCAGACCTGATCGTGCCACATTGGGGTAATCTGATGTTCGTTTTACATCCGACTCCCCATAGACCTAACATGGGGTCCGGCAGTTTTAGCTATTTCCTCCATGGAGGAAAAAACTGGACACAGATGTCAGTGGTGGCATCCAATCCGTATTGCTCCGATGAGGAGGGGATCCATGCACTGATCGGAAGAAATGCTGCATGCACAATTTTTTCCTGTTCACACTGCACTGGAACGGAGGGCATTCCTGTACCTCACGTTCCAGTGCAAGCGATCACACTGCGGGCAGGGGGCGTGTCAGCGCTGCCGTTGTCATGAATGACACCAACATGCCCCCTCCCGCCCCAGAATGCTGCCTGGCTTGATCGAAGCGATCTAGTGCTTTCCGGGCTCAAACCGCACTGGATATGGTGTGACATTTCTTCCGATCAGTGCATGGATCCCCTCCTCATTGGAGCAATATGGATTTTCCAAACGGCTCCAACTCTCTCACCTCTGTTTCATTTAACTTCCGGTCCAGTACAAGATCACAATGGACACAGCAGTCTCCAGCAGCTATTCATCTACAAGCTTGGAGAAGGGAGGAAGGAGAAGAAGAGGGCTGGGAGCAAGGAAGTAGTCTTGCCTTGCTGTGTCTGTGTGTTTGTGACACAGCTTACTAGCACACACAGGGGTGGCTCCATAGGATCCTGCAAGGGAAAAGAACCACCCTAAAACAGGATATTGGAGTCGATGCTCAGAGGACCAGCTGATTCTGCAGAAAACTAAAATGTTTAAACATCAAGGTGCAGCATCCATTGTAAGTGATTAGAAATCATTTTACCTCTTCTGAAATATTATTCATACTAGTATTAAAGTTACAATGTTTCTAATTGTTTGCTTGCTCCCTCTAGTGGCCAACCTACAGATCTTTGTATTTATTACAATAACAATATTATGGGAGGGGAAGCATGTAAAGATGTGAAATTCCTAGAAACATAGCAGCAGAGAGATGGTCAAAAAAGACCCTGGTGGTCTGTCGAGTCCCCCCATTGTTTTCTATTGTAAGGATAGACCTTTTATGTTTATACTTCGCATGTCAGAAGTTCATTTACTGTTGATGGACTCACAACTTCTGCTGGAAGTCTGTTCCAAGCATCCACTACTCCTTGAGTAAAGCAATACATTCATAGGTTTGCTTTCAACTTTCCTCTTGCTAGTTTGAGGCCAAAACGTCATATTGAAATGCTGCCCTCATAAAACTTAAAGGCACAAAAAAATTATTTTGTTTAACCTCCCTGGCGGTCTGATTATTTCCTTTTTTTTTTTTTTTTGTTCTATTTTTTTTTTTATTTTAAATTCCCGCCGGTTCCACCCCACGGACGCTCGCAAAGGATGGAAGCCGGAAGACAGATGCCGGCATCGGCCGGAGGACCCAGCGTGGCTCGAGGGGCAAGGTAAGTAACGCTAAACTGTAATCCCTGGTGTGGCTCAGAGTTACCGCTTATGGTACTGAAAATTAATCCCAAGCCACACTCGGGAATACCGCCAGGAAGGTTAATCAAGAATTTGTGGAACTCTCTTTTTATAAGGGCCTGTGCTGACGGGCTTCACAGTTGTGTCATTGACATTGGTCTGAGACACTTCTGAGATCATCCAGAATTCATTGACGCATGCATTTGACCTGCAGCTGATCTGCTCCTGACCTGCATTTGACTTGCTTTAAGGCCCAACTCCTGCTTCGGGGAAAAGTATTCCCTTGCAGTTTGTCTGTCCCCATGCTACTGGGGTTAACTGCTCGGTCTCCGCTGTTTGTTCTCCCCTTCGTTCTAATCTAAGGGCTTCTGATGTCATCAAGTTCAATACAGCTCTGCATTATACATGAGGATGCTGAGGAGCAGTCCACAGCTGGAGCGGGGGTAGGCAGCCTTGGCACTCCAGCTGTTGGCATTGCAAGACTCTTACAAATGCCACAGGCATGGCTCCTGGAGGCAGAGGCATGATGGGATTTGTATTTTCACCACAGTGCAAAGTTTACCTAGCCCTTCCCCAACGGTTACCTACTTCTATAGGGATACAGACACTGCCGCTTTCCTCATCAGAACACTGATTTCCCCAGGTGGTTATAATGAATCAGATCCTGCCATTCAGGAATCGGTCTGGAAAGGGCATCGTGAAACAAACGGCTATTTTTCTTTTTTAGAAAAAGGTCTGCAACCAAGTGGGGTGTTTTTTTTTGTTTTTGTTTTTTATCCTTGCTCTGTACTTTAAAGTGACATTAAAATCAAACTTTTTTTCTTTCCCCCTTCCCAATCCTGCTGTAGGGACTTACCTTAAATGATGCCTCTTAATCTGATCATCTTCTTCATTAGCGCAGTTTTTAGCTGTCCCTCCAGCGCTGGTGCAGGTCTCCGATCCAGCGCTGACTTTTCTGTCCTCCTCTTCTCTGATGTCCCACGGAGTCTGTACAGTAAAACGCTGCTCCATAGACATACCTTGTGTCTCTCCTCGTCTCCCGGCAAACATCTGAACTGCGCATTTGCCCGCCCTAAGATCCTTTGTGGCCCGAGAAATTTCCAGATGTTCGGATGGGAGCGTGCGGTGAAGACACAGGTAAGTATTAACCCTTCTGAAGAATTGTTTTTTTTGTTTTTTTTATTGCTTTGCATATATCTATCTGCTTGCTTGCAATAGATCTTTGCAGAAACATGCGAGTGTTTAACAACCCTTTAATCACCCAGTGTTTTTATTTTCAACAAACATGGAGTTACACTTCAAACTTCTATTCATATTAATAGGGCCCTGCTGGTTTTTAGAGTCTCAATGCCACTGGAGCTCTGTGCACCTTTGTGAAGCCCATTGCTATGCTTTATAGATGTGCCGTATTTTGTTTTGGAAATGCCTCCTGTAGCCTCCTTGCTGTGCTGACTGTGAATAGATTGTACTGTTTGTATTTAGCATGAAACCCCACTGTATCCATCACTTTATCTTTCAGTGGTAGTGGAGTCTGAATTTGTGAAGTATCAGGGATCGTACGGTGATGTAATACGGGCTAATGTTGATGCTGATTTTGGAGCGTTTCATGGCAATGCGGCTGGCTCTGGTCGTGTACAAACCACCTCTACCTTTGGGGCCCTTAGAAAACAAGAGGTTGACATGAACCATCTCATGAAAGATGTACAAAACAGGTAATTCATTTTGTTTTTAAATAAAACCGTATCTGAATGCTCTGTGTGATTGGGCATCTATTTGGCAAATGAGGTTTAATGTTGATAAATGTAAAGTTCTGCACTTGGGGACTAAAAACATGCATGCGTCATACACTCTAGGGGGAGTATGTTTGGGGGAGTCAATGGTGGAGAAAGATCTGGGTGTTCTGGTAGATCATAGACTCAATAATAGCATGCAATGTCAAGCCGCAGTTTCTAAAGCAAGCAAAATACTTTCTTGTATTATACGGGGTCTAGACTCCAGAGATAGAGACATCATCCTGCCCCTGTACAAAGCATTAGTAAGACCTCATCTGGAATATGCAGTTCAGTTTTGGGCACCAGTTCACAAAAAGGATGTTGTGGAACTGGAGAAAGGGCAGTGAAGGGCGACCAAACTCATAAGAGGCATGAAGGAGCTCAGCTATGAGGAGAGATTAGCTGACCTTAATGTGTTCTCTCTGGAGAAGCGGTGATTAAGCGGGGATATGATCCCTATGTATAAATACATAAATGGTCCATATAGTGAGCTTGGTGCCAAATTATTCACGTTAAGGTCACTGCAAAGGACAAGGGGGCACTCTTTGCGTCTGGAGGAAAAGAGGTTTAACCTTTTGCATACGGAAAGGATTCTTCTTCACAGTTAGAGCTGTGAAAATGTGGAATAGACTCCCCCAGGAGGTAGTTCTAGCTAGCTCAGTTAATTGTTTTAAAAAAAATTCTGGATGTATTGCGAAATACACAGAATATTACTGGATATTGAATTCTTACAGGTATATTAGGCATCAGAGATTGTTGATCCAGGGAATATCCGATTTGCCTTATGGGATCAGGAAGGAATTTTTTTTTCCCTGTTGGAGCAAATTGAACCATGCTTTATAGGGTTTTTTTTGCCTTCCTCTCGATCAACAGGGGGTAGCTGTGGGCATAGCGTTCTGATTAGGGTTCCCCTTTTTTTTTTCCAACCTGACTAACTATAACTAAGTATTAATGTATATCTGGTTTATGGCCAATAAATGCCATCATTGTTCAGTAAGTAGTCATCACAGTTCTTTGCCTTTTTAGGATGGTGAAGAATCCTAGCATTCCCTGTACAAAGTGTTCCACACAGATGAACAGATTTAGCATCACATAGAAAAGCACTGACTCAGGCTTTGTTACACGGATATAGTGTCCTATGTTACTACTTCTTGGTTTCTTGCCCTGCAGTGGCCTAAGTGTGCAGGAAGCTGACTTCCTGCTTCATCAATGAAGATAAAGTGTGTACTGTACCTGGTGCTTTTGCTAAGAGAAAGGCGGGATTATACTCTTAATAGATAGTGAGTCTTGGCAGAGATGTCCAGAAATGCAAGGGGCCAAGAGATCAGGTTGTTCTTTATGGTTCATTTCTGGTGAATGCTGTCAAAGTACACATTAAACTTAACAAGCCCTGCGCATCGATTAAAACACTGATGGACACAATCTCAGACATTCTCACACACACATACACACACCTCAAAACGTTTTAGGGGTTCAGTGTGGGTTGCTGTGATGAAGCTCTATCCATATGTGCATTGCTTCTACAGCTCCCTTACACTCCTTGTAAAGGTCCCGGGAGCCAGAATGTGATGTCACTCTGGTCCAGGCACCTCTACAGGACACGTAAGGGAGCTGTAAGAAATGTACGTCTAGATGGAGCTCCCACGCGGCCATACCCCCAGCCCACCCAACCTCAAGCTGATACTCTGCGCCAGGCAATATATTTTGAATGACTGTCAGCACAGGAACTGACAGTGCTACGCTATGGGGGAGGCTGAGGTGCCTCTCCTCTAGTGCAGTGGAAGGCATGCGGCGACCCACTAAATATGGTGCCAGGACCCACCGGTTAAGAACGACTAATAGGGGATCAGTATAAGCTTTGCCTAATGTTCTCCTTTAATCGGGTCACAGCAAAATGGAGGATCATAATGTACTCTAATGTACAAGGGGGCTCTTGACATAATGTTCTAGTATGAACAGCATAATTACACATAATGGCACATTTACCTACCAGTGCACCCTTCTTCAGCCTCCTGGACCAAGCTCGCCCCTGTGATGGACTACAATCTCAATACAAATTAGCAAACTAAATGTGAGACTGTAGTCCATCACGGGAGTGAGCTTGGGGTGGTGACTACTTTATAACACGCGGGGACCATGGGGAACAAAAGTAGCCACCCTCCAAAAGGAAGGACAGTGTCCGCACCAATTCAGAGATGATTTGAGGATCTGCAGATGCACAGATAAGGTACAGTATTGTTAATAATTAAGGTACTTTCATGCATTTTTAAAGATTTGAATCCTGAGTTTAGTGTCACTTTAAGGAAAAACCACAGGTCCTGTGGCATCTCGATATCCAGGCGCCAGTAAAAACAGTTCCAGATTCAAGAGGAACTCGGAGACTAATTGTTTAAAAAAAAAAATGCAACACAATAATTACACAATCAACATTTTACTCCAACATTGAAAAGAGGTCTAAGGCTCCAATAAGGCTCCAATATGGCGTTTGCGTTTTTTGCGCGGGAAAACCATGTGACCCGAAAACACGCAATTTTGTTTTTTTACATACGTGTGAATTCTGCGTATTTGTGGCTATTACTATAGCCGCAAACACTCTGAATCTGCCCCTGAAGTCGCGCTCGGACTATTTTGTGGGATTTACAGTTTCCTACTACCCAGATGCTGCAATAGTCTGAACAATGCACAGTGGGATGCATTGTTTTTTATGCTTAGCGCGTTTCGTACACACGGAAAACCTCTCATGCGTGAATGGAGCCTTATAACCTCCACTTTTCTTATTACTAATATGCCCATACACCTTACAATTATCTGCAGATTTTCTGTGGTCAGATGGAAAAATTGCAACAGATTGGCCCAGGTGGAGATTACTCCATCCACACAGTTAAGTGTAGATGGAGGAATCTGTTGCACCTTTTCCATCTGACCATAGAAAATCTGCAGATAATTGTAAGGTGTTTGGCTAGCTTTAAGGCCCCATTCACACCTGACTGTTTTGTAGCGCGTCCTACGCTCGATGAACGCTCTACAAAACGGTCAAAAAAATAAATAGCATTGTAGTCAATGGTATCGTTCCCACCTGTCCGTATTTCCGCCCGTCCCGAACGCACTACAAAACGGCCAACGCATGAAAAGGTCCCGGAGCGTTTTTGCTGCGTATTGGTCCGTTTTGTAGGGCGTTTTCCATTTGGATACTGCCAAGTAGCCTTTGGAATCGCGGTAAAAAAAACGCGTGACGGTCGCGCGACAGACGCGCATATTACAATACGCATAGGTGTGAATGGGGCCTTAGGGTGCCCACACACCTTGCGATAATTGTACGATAATCGCGGGAAGTACCGCGATCCTACGATTATCGCAAGGTGTGTGGAAGGCGTGCGACCTCTACTACTGTGGGGTCGCATGACTTTTATCTTATGAACATGTTCGAAAACCCGCCGAGGATCGTACGATTGTCGGCAGGTGTATGGCATGTTCGTAAGATAAATGCCGCACGGGCCGGTGTGCGCAAGCGCACACTGCCCTTTCAGCATTGCGGTCATCGGAAGCCCGCCCCTCAGCGGGGCGGGCTTGCGATCATCGGAAGTACGATCTGCCTGTCCAAGATAGGCAGCTCCTACGGTTTTTAATTATCTTACAACCATTGCAAGACAAATGTCTGGCGATGGTTGTAAGGTGTGTGCCCAGCATTAGACTCTAGTTTACTCTACAGCTCCTGCACAGCATCCACAAATTAGACCATTTTGAACACAAAATAACACTCTCCTCTACCAATTTAAGGGTTAAAACGTGCTACATTGATGATGGCTGCAGAGTTAAATGATGTACTGACAGCTTGATTTAGCAGCCCATCCTGCACCTGTTTAATTTCTGTGTCGCTCATGGAGAATTAATCAGCGCTGAGGCTTTGCTTCGGTTATTTAAATGAAGATAAACAGGCTTATGGGCTATTTAAATGAGCGAATGGTGAAATGCCTGATTAGACTTTGTCAACAAATCATTACAAAACTATTTGTCTCACCTTAGTGGGAAAGGCGCTGACTACAGCCTTCTGTTGAGGGAAAATTACTTTGCATAGCCCGATTTGTGCGGCATTGTAAATATTCAGCCTGTTTAAAACCAACTGGCAGTAAGGCATTAAAACAATGCACCATTTTGGTTAGAATTGTATTGTACCTCTTATTTGGTGGATATTTTATTTGGATGCTGATGGATGCAATTCACAACTGGACCAATCTTCTGTTCATTGAAGTACATTTACTTTTGAGCTAGCTGGGAATTCCCCATTGTTTGATAAGAGGCACCTCTAATAGGTAGAAGTGTTTGTTCTTGCCCCATTTTAGATTAACCAGTTTAAAAGAACACAAGCTGCTTTTTTAGTGCAGACCCCTGTGGACTGGACAAGGTTTTCTAACTTGTCTGATCATTATTTCAAGGCTACCAATAGACATGTCCGTCTGTCACTACATGTCTGTAGGTGTCTTTAGTTTAGGTTAGGCTGCTTTTCTAGTACAGACATCTCTTGACTGGGCAAGGTTTTCTAAACTGTCTGATCACTATTTTGCAGGTCTGTGTTTTTCAAGGCTACCAAAAGACGTGAGTTTGTCATTACCTGCCCTGAGTACATGAGCTTCTTTTGGGAAGTTTACTGCCTTCATGACCTGATCCTGGCCTGTCAAAATGTTTCCATTTGTTCTGTGCTGACTACAAAAACTAATTTGTGCTATTGAGGGCTTGTTCACACCAGGCGCAATGCGATTCTGGCCGGAATGCACTGGCTCACATTGCAGCAGGCTCACTTTGTTGTGGGGCGGGAGGGGGTGTGTTGGTGCATTGAAGTGAATGGCACTGTAGCCACACCCTCCGGCCGGAATGCAAGCGGCTGCATGGGAACGCATGGCACATAAATGCCTGCGGTCCAGTTCGGTCAGAAAAATAGTGCTTGAAGCATTTTTTCTGACCAGACCGCAGGCTTTGATGCGCCTTGCATTCCCATGGGGCCGACCGCATTGTGGCCGAAGGGTGTGGCTACGGTGCCATTGAGTTCAATTGACTGCCACACCCCCTCCAGTCTCACAACAAAGTGAGCCAGCCGCAATGGGATCCAGTTCGTTACAGGCAGGAACGCACTGTGTCTGGTGTGAACGGGCCCTACGTTCAACTAACTTTTAGAAATGTTTAGTAATGACAATCTACAGAGACATACTTCTAAATAATTGCAGGCTTTGTATTCTTTGCATACCTTTTATTTATTCTCCCCATTCTTCTCATGGTGGCCATTTTTACTAAGGGCAGATTAATATATCTCCCTTTACTTCCTGGGACTCTGGCACATGTGACCAGGACATGTGACCATGCACATCATTTGAAGGGGAAAAAAATGCCTTTCCCTGAGATCTTGCGAGATTGTGCAGTTTACAGATGAGATTTCCCAGCAATGCTCCGCTGATGTAACCTTCCCAGGATACATCACTTAGGCACAGGCTATATCACTAAGCTCCCATTCACACCTAGGCGTTTTGTCGCACAACAAAAGTCTCAACACAAGAGATGGGCCCCGTACACACCTGAGCGTTTCGTTGCAAGCTGTAAAACACCCGTTGCTGGAAAAAGTACATGAGCTTCTTTTGGGCAGTTTACAGTGCACTTAGGCCCCATCGACTTCAATGGAAAATGCTTGGAAACGCGTGACACAAGTGTTTTTTGCGCGTCTGTGCGCGCACTTGTCCATTGACAGCAATGTCTTTCAATCTTCCAGCTAAGACGTGTGTCTAACGCACAAAATACACTAGCTGAAATTGCAGCCAAAAACGTTGATGCTTAAGTGTGAATGCAGGCTAATGCCGAAGAGGAACAGGCAGGGGAAAAACAGTAATGGTAACTACAAGATAAATGTTTATTTAAGTAATGAATGTAAGATGGTTTCATATCATCGTGCAGAGCTGAATGCTCATGTGATCTATTTAGTGTGAGGGGGTTAAGGTCCGCTTTAATTGGCGGTTTGGGATCTGCTTGGTGTTGCAAAAATTGCAACACTGCCATGACCTGTCCCGATGTCCTCCTTATAAACAGATCTGAAGCACACAGGGTGTGTTTTATTTTATTTTCTATGTGGAAAAGGGAATGATCAACAACTGGATTGCAGTTATTTTTCAGCATGTCAGGAAACCTCTGTGTAAGAGAGAAGATTCTCATATTTGTCATATCACTTGTTTTATTGGGCGGAGTGATGGCATAATGAGGGTGATCATAGATGGCCTGATAATTACAAGCAATGCTCCGAACTTTGAGCATAATTTTTAGTAGGGATGTCCCGATACCGATACTAGTATCGGGGCCGATGCAGGGCATTTTCACGAGAACTTGTACTCGTGAAAATGCCCCGATACTGAAGGCCGATACTGGCCCTTTAAATTTTTTAATCGGATTGGCCGCCTCAGGTCCCACACTTTTGGGGTCCTGAGGCAGCCTTCCGGGGACCTAGCAATAGCTGCCTTTGACTCTGCCTGCCAGGTCCCACGTCTCCTCCTCCTGATTCCTGGTGCAGGCACAGCTTTAGGCAGCCCCACACCTTGAATACAGCCTCGGAGTGGGCACGAGACTGGCACCCGCTCCGTTCGGCTCACTACGCACCCGTAGAGCAGGCTCAGCACAGCACCCATCAGCAGCGCTGGAGAGATGCAATATGCAGCGCTGGAGAGACCCAATAGGCAGCCCTGGTGACATCTATACGCAGCCCTGGTGAGATCTGGACGCAGCTCTGGTGGGATCTGGACGCAGCTCTGGTGAGATCTGGGCGCAGCCCTGGTGAGATCTGGGCGCAGCCCTGGTGAGATCTGGCCGCAGCCCTGGTGAGATCTGGACGCAGCCTTGGTGGGATCTGGACGCAGCTCTGGTGAGATCTGGACGCAGCCCTGGTGAGATCTGGACGCAGCCCTGGTGAGATCTGGACGCAGCCCTGGTGAGATCTGGACGCAGCCCTGGTGAGATCTGGACGCAGCCCTGGTGAGATCTGGACGCAGCCCTGGTGAGATCTGGACGCAGCTCTGGTGAGATCAGGAGTCCAGATGGCACCAGGCTGCGTCCATATTCTGGACGTAGCCTGGTGAGATCTGCACAATGCAGCCTGGTGAGAAACTGCCCTAAAATCATTAGTCTGTATTGTTTTAGAAAAAGTCACATGTCCCTTTTTAAGACAAAATATTGATATCAGCAAGTACATGAGGGACAGTACTTGGTCTTGAAAAAGTGGTATTGGGGCATCTCTAATTTTTAGTTAATGTTTATGACTAATAGCAAGTGTTTTTTGTTGCGACAAAGGGCAGTATTTCAACCTTTTGTGGAACAGAGGACAGATCAGAGTATCGCTTCTGTGCCCTTACTACTTCCAGTCGAGGATCAGCAAGTTTTGTACATATGGTACTCATTTGGGGATGGAATGATATTTGTCTGACTGGTGGAGAGCTTGACATGATCTCTACTTATCTCTAAGGTGGCCACAGTCTATAGGAAAAATACAACCTCAAATGCAGTTTATTATGTTGCTAGCAGCCACATCAAGTCCTTAGTCGGAGATAAACCAGTAGGCAATATTTGCGTTAGGGATGTCCAGATACCAGTTCAGATACCAGTGCAGATACTTGGCATTTTCACGAAAACTACCAGGGTCACAGCGGTTGCAATTGGGACCTGGCTCTGGCGCTCCCCCACTGTCCTAAGATCATTAGTCTTTATTGTTTTATAAAAACTGTCACATGACAATAAACCAAAAATGTATCAGTACTTGTATCTGAAAGTACTTGGATAAGTATCAGTACTTGTACTGGGAAAAATGGTATCGGTGCATCACTTTTAAATATTTATTTAAAAAAAAGCATGCATTAAAATGGGGATGTACAAATCCTAGGAGCTCCGTATGCTCCTTAAAAATGACAGCTGCCTCCTAAATTGTTAATTTTTCTCTAGTCTAGTACTGGAGTTGGAAAAGTATCTGTACATGTACTTGTACTTGTACCGAGTACGGTACTTGGTATCTGAACATCCCTCATTTGCGTATTAGAAAGATGTGTCCTTGTCAATGCCTGGGTGCTGAACTAGAAGAACAATCAGTCACTTGTTAAAGAGCACTCCCTCCTGCCTGTCCCCTCCTCCTCAGCACATTGGAATGTTCCTCAGCATCCTCACATCTATGCACAGTGTATAGACATTAGACCGCTGCAAAGGAGGGGGAGAGACATTCCAGGGATCGGTCTAAGAAGGAGCCGGGTGAGTATATCTTTGTTGTGTTTTATGTTCTTTTTTTTTTTAACCTAGACACAAATGAGCAGTTAACCCTTGCATTAAGGGGGAGCCTCCCTGCAAGGGTAATTAAAAAAAAAAAGTCCATGTTCTGCTTTAAAAAAAAAAAAGCTGTAACCACAGTAACCTTGGTCTTGTAGCTCTCCAGCTCCACCATGTAATGTGAAATGTGCTTTTATATGGTATGTATACGTGGGACACCTAAATGGTTAATTTTATTTGGTGTTCTAATTCCTTTACCATTAGCTCCTAAACGAGGATATGAAATTGTTTGTTTTTTATTTTTATTTTATAGAAACTGTATAGAACAAGCTGGTCTGCAAAATAAAAATGTTTTCATAACACATCCTGGAAATGGGAAAGAAATGACTGGTTGCTGGGGGTTTTAGAGCCTGTGGTTATAATATGATTAAAGTGAGCTTCTTGTGCTTCCTATTGGAGTTGGATAGAAAGGTTCTGACCTGTGAACCAAGTGGAGGGCTTTATAAATCCCAGTAGCCAATAACCTACAGTATTTCCTAAAAATTATAGCTGACGTCTAACAATGGTAACTTTTTTATTTTATGGCTATTCATGGAAGCGACTATTCCCTGGCTTCATAGAAGTGGCCACTGGCTCCTTGAGTAGGCTGTCTAGCTCCTGCGCACATTAATATGCTGCATGAGTGCCAACGTTTCCTAATTCATCGATCACAAAAGGAACTTTATTTTCCTTTGTTTTATACTTCAAATGAAATAACTGAATCTAGTATCTTACACCTCTTATTTCACTTAATTACAGCTTGTGTTACGGTGCCAGGCTGTGTTGGGTATAATGCTCTGTTCTCTGCTCTGTTTCAATAGATTGCTCAGCTTTGAAGAGACATTAGTAACATGTTTGTCATAATGGAGTTTTAACATGTTTGGACACTGCAACTCTGGATAAATGCCCAGTATAAATATTGGTCTGTTTTCATTGTGTAGGCACAAGCCATATGCCTTCAGCAACTGTTCTTAGCAATTACCCGAGGTTTGGACATTTTAATAACTGTGGATGTCTGTCTCTTTTTCTGAAGCTTTATTGCTTTCTTGTTCATTGAGGGACACAGATTCAGAGGCAGTTGGGTTATACTACTGCCTACGGCATGATGTGGACACTGGCAAACAGTGACCGGTTTGGTATAACCCCTTCTACTCCCATCATGCTTTTTTTGATAGTGTCCTAGAAGGATGGACTCCTTTTCTTAGAAAAGTTTAAATGCTATCATAGCCGTTTTTGTTTTTTTCTGCAAACTGCTTGAACTGGCTTTTTTTATGCATGTATCAATGTTGGCGTATCCACTGCAATAGCTTTGGAGGTTCTACCCAACTGGACTGGACAATAACGGGGCCTGTCTGGATTTAGGCTCTGTCCACACCTTTTCTGTACTGTTATTTAGCCGCAGATTACCCTTCCTTGATGCCACCTTCAGTGACCTGGCCACCTCCAGAATCTCTTCTGCGTTTAGCAGTCAGTACCCAAGGTTCTATCTTGTATTTGAGCTGAGTTGGAGGTGGAGCATGTTGGATCTCTAACATATGTGGAGGTCAGGTCCTTCTGGCTCACGGTTCACTAATGGTTCTAGTGTTCCCTCTCCAGGACCTGACACCTCTCCAGGACCTGACACCAGTAGCCTGAAATGTTGCCCCATGATGAGTCTTTCCACTCTTTGAAGCCTTCCTGGGCTCCAGTGGGTTTGCTCTCCTCCTCGGGTTTAATCTAAAAGGATTTTATTGCAGATATGCAGGATTTCGTGGGCCAAATTGAAGTTTTGATTTCTGACTCTGACTGTAGAGGCCTTAAAGGAGAACTATGGGGTTAGGGCTTTTCCCCATAGTTCTCCTTAGGGTAACGGGAGGACACAAACTAGCATCCTCCCGTCACCCTAAGCTCAGTATACCGCGAGCTACTGCTACTGCTCGCGGTATACTGAGACGCCGCAGCTGGAACAGATCCCGACAATTTATGTCTGGATCCGCCCAGCTGCATGAGTGATAGCTGGCTCTGCCTATCTAGGGGCAGAGCCAGCTGTCCCCTCCCCCTCCGTTCCGCCAGTCAGTGCTGGAGGAGCGGGGAATCCAGTCCCTCCCCTGTCACAGCTCTCTGCCGTGACAAGATCGAGAAGTGAGCAAACGCCGGTATGTGTTCGCTCACTTCCCGATCTACTGAGCCGACCTGTGACCGTCTCATTGTCACAGGTCGGCTAGAACTATGAGGATGAGTGAAAAGCACTCACCTCATAGTTCTCCTTTTAAGTTTGCTTCAACACTTTCCCCAACAAAATCTTTATCTGATTTGCCGGCAGCCTTAGTAGCCCCATGAACCTTTGCCTGCACAGACTGTATTTGATGAAGAGTCCCAAAAAATCCTTCCGGATGATATTGTTCCAGAGGAGTCACAGGCAGACGCCATAATCCAAAGGCTTAGAGAGACAATTTCGTCTCTTGGTGCGTTGTTTGCCAATTTAAGGTTGTAGGAACAGCCTGTAACTTCCACTAGAGCTGATATCTGTATAGGACCTAAGACTTTACTATGCACTTGTTATTCCAGACCTCCTTTTATTAAAAAGTGGGCTGTTCCATCATTGATTCTGGCAATATCCTGTCTTAAAGCGGACCTTTACCCATATCTTTAAAATAACAACAAACACCTTTTAGAAATGTTTAGTAATGACAATCTACAAACACATACTTCTAGATAATTGCCAGCTTTGTATTCTTTGCATACCTTGTTTCTCTTTTCTTCTCCAGTCTTCTGGTAATGGCCATGTTTCCTAAGGGCAGATTACTAGCTCTCCTTTTACTTCCTGAAAATCTGGCACATGTGACTAGGACATGTGACCATGCACAGAATCTCAGGGGAGGAAAATGCCTTTCACTGAGATGAGATTTCCCAGCAATGCTCTGTTGATGTAACCTTCCCAGAATGCAATGTTTTGGCAAACTGAAGTCATTTTTCCCTTACAATTGCAGAGCATTCACTTACTGCTTTGTAAGTATTTCAAAATGACATACTTTTACACCTGACATGTCTGTTATTTATCATCATACATAGAGGGATGCATTGGTAGAATTTGATTTTTGAGTCCGCTTTAAAGCACTGACGATGTCTGTATGCCTTAGAAATGCCCATAGAAATTCGGATATAATTCTATATAACACGTGTACAAGTGGGAGCGCAAGTGGTTAATTTATTTACTTCATACTTTTACCTCTAGCTTTTATTTCCCCAGGAAATCAGTTTAGAGTCTGATGCAGCCAGCTGAAAATATGGTAGCTTAAACTTACTCACCTGCACAATTTGAGCTGTTATCTACCACTGGCAACAAAATATATGTGACGCTTGCAATGTGTGAGCTGCCTACTTTTGAGAGATTTATACCTAATGATAATTCTTTCAGTCTGTTCTTGCCATATACGTTCATTAGACACAAGGGAAATCTATTAGCCAACCACCAATTATCTGGTGTATCTATGGATCGAACTGTTCACAGGTGAATTTGCTGATTTTTTTTTTGCATAAGCATGTGCTTGTCTATGTCAACTGTGGCTGCCTGAAATGAATCCATAATACCTCTTGCTGGCACTAATAATTTGCTGCATGTCATAAAATACTCACACATAAATATATACACACACATAAATACTAAATAGATCATCAAATAACTATGGGTATCACCTTTAATTGGCTGATTGCAGTCACATTATAGACTTTTTCAGTATACAGTTCAAGAAGCAAAGTACTGTATTAACAGACCGTGTTTTTTGGGGGGGGGTTTTTTGGCTTTACTTCACTTTTGGGTCACAGAAGTACATTTACTAATGTGCTCTTGTGATCAAAAGTCAGCATATACAATAGTGGGCTACTGGCTGCTCTATGCTGACATTGCAGAGCCACGCTGCAGGCGGGAAGGATCATGACAATGTCTGACAGCTGGCTATGCCTTTCTAGAGCCAGTGACAGCTGTACCTGCCCCCTCCCCTGCCTGTTCTTCCAATGAGCTCCGGAAGAACAGAGAGGGGGGAATTCCTGCAGGGAGGACACTGCTACATGATCACTCTGCTCTCAGCGTAGAGCCAGCGTGTGACAGCTGCAGTGTCCCATGCAGGCTCTAGGTACTGGGAAGGGTATATTTTATGCTCCCAATACGTCTCCTTTAAGTGCATTAAGAGCAACTAATCAGCATTCATTTTGCTGAAGTCAGACCAGTAGAAGATGAATGGTGATTGGATGCAGTGGATACTGCACTATGTTTTATTTCCTGGGTACTTGCACTGTTTTATTGAATAATCATGTTAAAGACACAACGACCAATTTAAAATGAGATTTTTCAACTTTTTACAAAATAGTTGTTTGTCAGTAGGGAAACTTGGTAGAACCTCCTAGACAGGCACCTAGCAAATCTACTGATTTATTTCCTTGTCTGCATAGTTGCAGTATTGTTTGTCCGTGCTTTTTTTTTTTTTGATACTCGGCCCTTGTACTACAGCAGTGTCCTAGGGAATTGCTATACTGTACATTGTCGGGCTTTGTGCCTCTGCACTCAAGTTATCTTCCTTACAAGATGTGATGGAGAATAGGAGAATACTGTACAAGGTATGTCGATGATAAGTTAGTGCCAGCATCTAACATTGTGCTGAAAAATGTGAATAAGACGTACAAGGGCCAAAGCAGTATCATTATAATATATATGATGGAACAGATTGTTGCAAGATGTCAACAAAAAGAGAAAGGATACACCGAAAAGGTAATGGAATGATAACGTTTAGGGATCCATCAATTAGAAAACATGGACCTTGCAGAGCCTTACTACATTTTACACATTTTTCATGTTTTTTGTACATTTGAAAAATGTGAAATTCTCTTAAGATAACGACACGCCGTCACTGTCCCTTAATGTTTGCAAAGTACATTTCCAGCCTTTGAATTTTTAATGTGATCACGATTTTCCATTGATTTCTTTTTTTTTATTGGTAAGGCATGAAAAATGTATGCGATGCTTTTGTTGTGTAAAGCATGGGGACGTGAACATACTGTTAGTGCATCTGTCTCCACCTTAGTAAACCGTTTAAGGCGGTTTGTTTAGTGTGACTCTACAGAAGCAGAAAACCTTTTTCTCTGCTTTTTTTATTGCTGTATTTATTTATTCCTAAGAGTAGCTTTATGTGGATTGGTCCAGTTTTGTATAAAATTCCAGGGACCATTCTACATATCCACTCAATGCAAACTGATAGGGAAAGCACTGGAGTGCAGCGTCTTGTAGAAGATGGTCTGATAATTGGGCCGTGTGAGCCGATTAGGGCACAAAGGTGAATGTAAAGCTGGCCATACACTTGACATTTTTCTTGTTCAGCCCTGCCAGCAAAAGAGTGAAAACATTTGATTACCCCATCCATGGTAAGCTGCATGGATGATTGAATCTCCCCTACCCCGGGTATTGTATTCTGACAGCTGCCAGTGACAGTGACTGAAGCTGACTGACCACAGTTACTGTTTGGCCAACAATTTATGGACTGGCTTCTTCAGCATTAGTCAATTGAAAAATCAGCTTTTGTCAAGTGATGTGGAGTCAGCAGGGCCATATGCAGATTTTATTTGGTCAAGTCTTGGAGAAATTTTGAGCAGTGTATGGCCAGCTTAACTTTACTTCTTGTCCTTGCACTCACCCTCCCCTTCCTCCTTTCCTTCTGATTCACATAATTCTTACGAGCCTTTTCCAAAATGCAAAGAGTTCTGTGAATGGGGGAGATGGATCCTGTCATTGATCTGCCCCTCCTCCACTCACGGAACACTGCATTCTGGGATAGGATACTACGAGTATTGTGAATGGGCGAGAGTGGAGGAAGGGGAGGGAAATCGGCATTAATGCTTCACAGTTGCAGCCCCTGATCTTATACCCAACATCGCCAGAAGATCACTGCTATGGGGTGTATCCGGCATCACTGGAGGAAAGATTTCTACAGTAAGCAGCAGTCAGCAGAACATAGAATACACTTCATTAGAGGTAAGTTATGTCTCAGCGGCTCTGTATCCACAACAACAACCTTTTTAACTAAACATCAGCTTAAGCATGAACACTTTTCATGTAGATACTACATGACCCCAGTATCTTTTTCTGTAAGCATTCATGTTATTTCTGTGTTCAGCCTGCAGGTGGCGCTGTGGTTGGCTGTAATTTTAAATCAAACAATTGCTTGAATTTATATTGCTGCTATTGCTGTAATGGAGGTTTAAACATTGTAAATACAATAATTGCGCCAGGCTCCACTTTTAATAAATTACGCTCTGGAAATAGGGGTTGCAAAGGATTTTATTATTGTTACCATTATTATTGTATTTTAAATAGGATTAATTTTATTGCCATGCCAAGTTATCCAGAAGGGAACCGTTATTAAATTGAAAGGGCAAAGTTACTCTCGGGAGTAAACTGCAATTTTTTTTTTGTTCTTATTTGAATACAACATGCGTCTTCCAATAACCTTTTGAAATGTGTTGCTGAGTGGTTTTCTTTTTTTTTTTTTTTTTCTCTTAAACATTTTATTTAAATGTTCCTTTCCATGTTTGTGACATGACTGCAAATTTACCTATGGTATGGTGGTTTTATAGAAACTTCAGTGATCTTTTTGCAAATAGAGCTGTTGCAGAGTAATACAAACATGTAGCACAAAACAATAATTTCATCTAATGAGATCTCAGGCCTTGTATGACCACACTAAAAACCTTCTAGATGGCTGGTAGGCCCTAGACAGTGCTGATGCGTATATACTATTTGTCATGGTTTTTATTTGTAATAGGAATAGGTTTTGTATTTTCGTATTCCATGTGGAATGTACTAATTAAACAATAATTTACCATGGGTAAAAAACGGTTGTACAGGGCACTTCTCCAAGTGCAGTGCATACTATGAGCCAGAAGAAGGAGACATGGTATGGTTTTGCTGATAATACTTTTCAAATGGTACAATAAAATCAAAACCACAGTGCTAAATCCTACACGCCAACTGGATGATAAACGGAATGGAATTATTACCTGATATAGTGAATGAGGGGTTAAATGCTGAACAATTAGTGTGTGTTTTTTTTTTAAGAACTATCAATCGGATCCTAAAAATCTTTAAACTTGGCAGCTAGAAATCCAGATTGGAAATTAGGTTTGTTAATGGTTGTAAGGGTTCATCGCTAATTCCATCTGACATTGGTATAGACAGGTGGCTTTTGTACAAGCTTCCACTGATCTTGTTCCTTTTGTAGCTGTGATCAGCGAGGGGGAAAAGCATACAGTCCTGGCTGGTGACTAAAGCGCAGAAGCATGATGAACCATCAGCATGTGGACAGTAAGGCATTTCGACATCAAGGATGCTGTCTTTGAGAGAGTGTTGAAACGTGTTTGGCGGTAACTAGGAGATGCAGTGACATCACGGTCTACATGTGGAAGTAATACCGCGTTCTGAGCTGTAGTCACGGGCCAGGACTTTATGCGTATCTCCTCACTGATCGCAGCTGCAAGGGGAGCAAGATCAGCAGTAGCTTGTGCCAACCCTGTCTATCCCAAGCCCGATGGGATTAGCTATAGATCCTTAAAACCAATAACAACAAACCTGACTACAAATTGGATTCGATTTGCCAAATTTAAAGATTTTTTAACAATTCGATGACGGTTCTTATGAGTATGAGTATAAAAAGTTTTGTGTGTATTTTTTTTTTTAACTCTTAATTTCTTAAGTCGGGTAATAATTCCATTCCTTCTATCATCCAGTTTGCATATAGGACTTAGTGCTCTGGTTTTAGTGTTATTTTGTTGATGGTTGAAGTGGCACAGGCTGGCATTTTTTAATTTTCTTCTGATTTAATGTATCCACTGTTTTAAATTGTATTTGCAGAAAGATAAACTTGCACCATCCCTTCATACAGCAGCTTCATGGCTACAAGCGTGACTTATTGTGTATTGTGAAAGAAAAGATTATAACCACCCAGAAGTGCGTTATTTCAGAACATGCACAGTCAGAGGAAACATTTGGTGGGAAACTTGGTGTTAAAGCAAAAATGGTGAAGGTAAGAGGGGTGTGTGCCATACATTACTGATACATAGCCAAATGCATCATATATTAGGAAACAGATTATTTCCGATGTGATATTGCTCCGCATCGCATGCTGATAACAGCTTGTAAATCAAAATAAGTTGCATGCAATGCTAAGCTAAGCAGTAATTACAAATAATGAAAAGGTATTTCACAATAGCCTATAACGGATAATTGCTGGATTTTCATTTTTCCTTTAGGCTCCTGAACAGTACTCTGTTCAGAGTACAGTAAGTGCTGACCCACACAAGCGTTGTGTTTAAAACTTTAGATCTAGTAAGGATTGTCACCAGCACACCAAAAACGTTTTTGAAGCAAAAAGTCCTTTATTGACAAATTGGATGGCGATTTGTCAATAAAGGACTTTTTGGTTCAATAACGTTTGGTGTGCTGGTGACAATCCTTACTAGATCTGCATTTTTCACGGGGCCGTCCGTGGTCACTACAAGCACCCACCTGCTTGGCAGGTTCACTACTATTCCGGTAAGGAGTGCAGCTGGTTCTTGATTACACGTGTTTAGAACTTTGCCTCCAGTCAGATTTTTGCTACTTTGACAGCCCATTCAAAATAAATGGGCCTCCTTAAAAGAACTATGGGGTAAGTGTTTTTTCCCCATAGTTCTCCTTAGGGTAACGGGAGGACATAAACTAGCGTCCTCCCGTGACCCAAAGCTCAGTATATCGCGAGCTATAGCTCGCTGTATAGTGAGACTGCCGCAGCCGGGACGCATCCCGACAATGCTGTTGATCCACCCAGCTGCGTGAATGACAGCTGGCTCTGCCTATCTGGAGGCAGAGCTAGCTGTACCCGCCCCCTGCCCCGTCCATTCCTCCAGTTGGCGCTGGAGGATCGGAGCGATGAGGGGGGTGGAATCACTGCAGGGAGCCATGACTGACAGTCACCACTCTCTGCAGGGAGATGATCGGGAAGTGAGCGAGCGACGGTCTGCACTCGCTCACTTCCCGATCTATTGAGCTGACGTGTGACAGTTTCATTGTCACACTTCGGATCGAACTATGAGGATGAGTGATTTTCACTCGCCTCATAGTTCTCCTTTTTAAGGCAACACACGTTAAAATGCAACACTTTCATTTTAACGTGTGCAGTACCACAAAACTAAGGTGTGAAAGGTGCTTGAATCAAACACAAGAATGCAGCACATTGCAGCTTACCAGTTCTTAGATTCAGTTCCACTGTACCTATGGGGGCAGCCATGTTTGTCACACAGGCTGGACTTCAAACATGTCTACCTTTTTGTTTATCTCCATTACATGGTGCATTGACGGGACTGGAAATTTACACAAGAGAGTTTTTTTGTGGTTTCCTTTCAGCTCACTGGAAGTGATGAGGACTCTGCATTTCTGGCAAGTTAGATAGGTATTTTATGTGCTTGATGAAAATGATTTAAAGCTTAAAAGTGAAAAGTTTTGAGCCACCATATGTAAGGACTGATGAGCTGCAATATTTAACTTTTTTGGGTTTGGTTATGCTTTAACTTTTACTCCACGTGTTGATAGCTCATCTGCGCTTCAGCAGTTGGCAACTCATTATAAACAAATACAGCCCTGGCCTGGTCTTACTGGGCTGTTCCACGCATTTGATGTCTCAGGGAAAGTCTCAGGTTTTCAACACTAAGGTGGTGTTTTGGGGAAAGAAGGTGGATCCTCCCTCCCAGGTATCTGCATGGCAGCAAGCCATATGTTAACTAACCTTCTCAAATCATATGACTGATTATAGTGGATTCTAAAACTTTTCTTGGTCAATCATCCCTTTTTTCAGGGTATTCCTTGACAAGTTTCTGTTTCCAGTGATCTTCGAGAGAGAAGTATAAAGACTAGTAGCCCTGATTTAGTTTTTTGTAGACCTAGTAAAGATCACACTGTAGAAGCGTTACTCTCCCTGCCATGTAGTGAAATATGAAAGATTCAGAGGCTCAGCTCCTATATTGGGAATATTTCATGCTCTGAAGAATGATTTTCTGTCAGCCATGCAGAATGTGACATTTCAGGGCTACATTGTTCTTTAATCGGGTAATCCAGTGAAAGGTCTTATGCTTACAAGTAAGCACAGTGAAAATATTTTGTTATAACAGGTCTCGGTTACTGAGAGGAGCCCCTGGATCTTTCATACTGCGAAATTTCCTAGATGCACTGAGGAACTCCATTGTATTAAGTGCATTCAGCCACCTTTCTGTAGTCACTGTCACTTCCCTCAGTTCAATACCTCATTTTACCAGCTGCGTTTAAACTACACCTACTGACTGCTGCCCTTCATATATTGTTGCCTGCAATGAAAGATCTAGCCCAGGCCATAGTTGTAGGTAAAAATAAGGCCTCATCTAATAGTTGGTCTCTTGGTACCGTACCATACCACAAGCTGGTGGGGTTAGTAGAGATGGTGGATCTGGGTGACTATTTCTCTGCCTGAGTAGTCTGAATCAGGCACAAAAATGAATTTACCTTCATGGAGTGGGTGCTTTCCTTGTCTTGCCCCTGTGTGAGTTGTGCTTTCGGATGATGTAGTAATGGGTGAAGGGGGCACATAATCTACTTGGGTGTTGGGTAGTTCAGGCAGGGAGGTATTTGATAGTGATCTTTCAATACTGGGAGGGGAGATGAAAGAATCAGTTTGTCATGTTTTGTCATCTCGGCATCTTCCTGTTTTATTATGTTATGCCGTTTTAATTAGACTGTAGTGATATTTTCTCAAACTTAATTTTGCTGAAATGAAATCAAGATAAATGAAAGGGCCTGTAGGTTTGATAATCCGGATAGGGGTGAAGTACTATTTTTGGTTGTTCCTGGGAAATGCTAAGAGCTGGCAGTGTACAGACATCAAGATGATGGAATTATTGTTATGCCAGACTCTGGTGATTGGAACAGATGTTCTATTGCTTTCCAAGACCAGGCACCTCATACCATCACATCCTTGTAATAGGAGAGAGATGATTGCATGATCATGAGAGCAGTGCCATTCCCGGGATGAATAGTTTTAATCACTGTGCAAAAACAGTTGTAAGCATTGTACAGGACTGAATTAATACATTGCAAAGGAGGTTGCTTGCTAAACCCATCCTGTCATCACTGCTTGTGACTGCTAGGCCAGATTTGAATGTCATGACATAGAATTTTGTTTTGAAGAACAGAGGTTGTTCCCAGGAAGCCAAATACATTGATTTTCTGCATAGCAAAAGGTGGACATCAGAAGTAGCAGAGGTGAATGGAATCTGTAAGATTTTGTTTTAAAACTCCATACAATTTTTGATAATTTTGATAATTTGCATTTCACAGTTGTAATTGTGTTAGTATGGAATGCCCATAATTTGCAAGTACTACATTTATAAATAGAAAGCACAGTAGGCCTGCTCGCTACAACACTCCTGAAAAAGCAAGACTTGTTTGAAATCCCTAGTGCAAATTGCTTTATTGGAGTACTGAATGTGAAGACCTTGCCTTTTCCACTTGGTCAGTGATGGATAAGATTGATAAGATTAGCGTGCACTCTGTTCTCTTTTAGAATGACCTTCTCACTACATACTACAATAATGTTATATTCGCATCTGCATACTTTTTTAACATCTCACGCCCTGTATTTTAAATTTTAAATTTCCATTTAGTACCCATAAATATCTTTGTCTACATTTCATTGTGTGCACAGAAGATAGCGTTTGTGTGTTTTTTGTTGTTGTTGTTTTTTTTTTTACTACTCCCTCTCACAGCTTCACACCTCTTCCTTATTGTCCTGCCAACATCCCCACCCACCTCCATACTTTGCCAGCCTCTCCTACACCCTGGAGCCCTGCTGCACATGACATGTGGTGCAAGACATTGTGGGAGATGAGCCAGATTGACAAAAAAAAAACCAGCAGGAGCTGCTACTCAGAAGAGGACGGGACAAGCAGTGTGCGTTTTCTTAAATTTTTATTTTTATTTTGGAGCATAACATAGCCTTTTTATTTATTTTACAATGCTTGTTCTGAATACCTAATGTGATGCTGGTGCCTGTAGGTCGCCTTTTAAGGGTGCTACCATGCCCTCTCAAGCTGATTCTATTTTTGATTTGCTTGCAGCCTTAGTGGCTCCTGAGCCATCCGCTGCAGAGACTTTGCTTGATTCTGAGTCTCTCCCCTGAGCTTTCCCCTGAGGAGTCGCAGTCCAATCCTGGGAGTGATGCACTGTCCACACACCCAGATAAATAAAGACCGGTCCTAATGTAACCAAACAACCAGCGTACTCACTGCCGCTCAGTGTCTCCTCAAACTTTGGGGGATAACGTTGCCAAGCTCCACCCTAATGTGTTATATCACCAGGACTTAATCAGGATTGGGTCAGGGAATAGGATGTTATATGAAAGTGTGTATATATATATATTTTTTGTTTTTGAATAAATGGTTTTAAAATGGGTCCACACTATGTATCTTCATAATCTTTTCTGAGCGCTGTATTACCAGAGGAGCCGAGAGATTTCTTGCTACTGGCGCAGCGGATTATTGTCCCCGCAGTGTGTGGGAAGGCACAAGTGACCATGCTAAATATTTTAGCTATGGTCCTTATTAGACAGTGCGGATACGGAAACATGGCTTTGTACTGAAAGTTCATTCATTGATCTCTTGAATGTGTGAAATGAAACACTGGGACACACCTATGATAATTGATCACATTACAATGTTATACGTTTCTGCACAGGATTTTTAATATATCTTATTTAGGACACTTTTTTTGTATTTGTTGTAGCATGTGTATATACTTTTTCTTTTTTTTAATATCACTGTTTTCTATAGCGCTGTACTATCCATCCAAGGGTTAAGTGCTTGTTTGTGTCTATGTGCTAAAATAACAGAAATATACTCACCCAAAGCTCTGAGCCAGCCAGCTGTCACGGCGCTCCCTCCACCATGTCCCCTCCTCCGCACCACATTGTAATGTTCCTCAGCGTCCGCACGACTATGCACAGTATATAGACGTGGTGATTTATTGGACCTTAGACCGCTCCAGAGGAGGGAGAGAGACATTCCAGGGAACGGTCTAAAGCTGCCCATACACCTTACAACCATTGCACGACTTTCATTGTGTGATGGTTGTAAGGTGATTAAAATTTTGTACGACCTGCCCATCTTGGACAGGCAGATCATACTTGCGATCATCGCATGTCCTCCCCGCTGAGGGGAGGGCTTGTCGATGATTGCAATGCTGAGCGGGCAGTGTGCCCGTGCGTCTTTGGTCCTGTGATCGCGCTACCAACCCGCCGAAAATCGTACGATTTTCGGCAGTTTTTCTAGAGTGCTCATAAGACGAAAGTCGTGCGACCGTACAGTAAATGCGGTCACACGCTGTCCATACACCTGCCGATTATCGTACTATCGCGGGATCACCCGCGATTATCGTACGATAATCGTCAGGTGCATGGGCACCTTAAGACGGCTCAGAGCTTTTGGTGAGTGTATCTTTGTTTTTTTTTATTTGTTTTTTTATTTAGACACAAATTAGCAGTTAACCCTTGCTGTGCGAGGGTAGCCCCACTGCAAGGGTTATTTTTTTTAAGAAATCATTGGGTTATGCTTTAAAGAAGGGTTTGGGGGCTAGTGAATAGGTTTATATAACTTCCATGGCCCAATCCTTGGATGATTTGTGGTGATTCATTTTGGGACCTACTGCAATCATAAGCTAATTTTTTTATTGCCAAGTACTTTCCCCATACAAATATTTATGTAATCATCTGATATCCATAGACTGTTCTGCCCCCCAGTCTATGCATTGAAAATGTGATCTCTGTAACATACTGTTGTGGCGAGATAACCCCAATCTCAGTGAGTTGGCAGACAGTTGACTCAATCCATATGACACCTTGAAGATTGATATCCAAACTGTGCAGATAGTTCAAAAGATGGATAGTGGATAGTTCAAAAGATCATAATATGATCCACTAGCAAGGACATGTGGCTGGGATCAGAACTGGAAAATAATGAAGGGTGGAGCTGTCTACAAAGAGGAAAACCTGAACTATGGGAAGGGGTGGAGACGATATCGAAGACAGATAAAGCAAATACAGTAGACCCCCGCGAAGTCGCGGTTGAGAGTTTGCGGCCTCAGTCGTTTGTGGACTTTTCCCATATAGGGGTAACATCGGTATTTTACATTCTAGCACTGCGGGAGACATAGCAGTACAGTACTGTACAGTATACAGGTTTACTTTTACATTCTTTTTTTTTTAAAGGGTAATGTATTAAGCAGAGTTTGAAATAAAATTTAAGTGTTTTCTGGGGGCATATTTAGGGTTTAAACTATAAAAATAGAATTTTTGTTGACCACATTCAAAATTTGCGGTTTGTCACAATTTGCAGGTGCTTTATGAACATAACCCCCGTGAATTTCGGGGGTCGACTGTGCTATTTAAGGCATAACACAATGTATGTGTAACATGACAATAGACACACTGAGGTTCAGAGGATCAGGGCCATCTCATGAATGCTGTGTACTCTCCGCTCTTTAAATGAAGGTTTATCAGTTAAAATCCCCAATACAGGTGTTATTTGTAACCAGATACATTGGCTTTGTGTGTGTCTGACGCTGACTGAATAAAACACTGCAATGTTTTCACAGGTATCAGTGACCGAAAATGGAGATTTTATACAGGATGAAAATACAGTATTGGAAATACCTGCTCCTACTGCCCTTGCTTATGCAGTTGTGGAAGTATTTGTAAAATGTGATGGCCAGTTTGGTGAGTCAGAGACCTCTGCTTATTACACAGCTAATGGTATCAGTAATACAAGGTGATAATAATCCAGATCATAGTGCATTTGTTATAAGAAGTGTTTCTGTTACTATAACGTAATCCTAGCTCATTCACCAACTGTGAAATCTTAAATGTGTGGTTTCTACTGGTGTTAACTTTTCTTGCCTTTTAAAGCCTATTTCTTCTAAGACTGGAAAAGGAGGAAACTGATAGGATTTCTGTCCTGGTGACCCTGTGTTATGGAAAAGTTGATCATAGTTTTAACCTTGCCCCACAACATGATATCAGATAGTTTGACTAAAAGAACTCTGTTTTAAATAGCTGCACAGATTTTGGCTTGTCAGTTCAACTGACTCTATTCTTGAAAGTGTTATTTAAGGTGTAACGTAAAACTGTGCTTTGAGAAATATGGAGGCTTCAATTGTTGACATTCCACAGCCTCTGGCCTTTCTGGTGTCACTAAGGTGAAACAAGTAATGATGAAGAGATGTCACTGGAGGAACTTAGAAGACCTGATTTGTATTCTATTTTGGGTCTGTAACTCTGGAAGTTCTGAAACCACTGGATCAGCATGACTTTCAGCCAACATGCATTTTCAGAAGAGGTCGGGGTTCAAAGCCTAAATACTTTTCTCAGTGTAGGTTTCTTTAAGTAGACCTTATACAGTTGTATCAAACAAAGTAGTGTAGTACGTATACATTTATCTGGATAAGTGGCAATAATTCAGAAGTTAAATGTTAAATATGTTCAAGTACCTTGACTATTAACAAAACTGTATCTTATTTGTGTATCACTCGGCTGTAGATCCTCAAATCATCTCTGAATTGGTGCTGACACTGTCCTTCCTTCTGGAGGGTGACTACTTTTGTTCCCCATGGTCCCTTTGTGTGTTGTAAAGTAGTCACCGCTCCAATATTGCTCTCATGATAGATTATAACTTCAATACAAATGAGTAAACTAAACATGAGTTTGTAGTCCATCATGGGAGCGAGCTTGCGGCGGTGGCTACTTTACAACACACACAGGGACCATGGGGAACAAAAGTAGTCACTCTCCAGAAGTAAGAACAGTGTCGGCACCAATACAGAGATCTACAGCCAAGCGATCCGCAAATAAGATACATTTTTTGTTAATAGTTGACGTCCTTGAATGCATTTTTAAGACTTAAAAGAGAACTATGGTTTAACCTTTTTATCCCATAGTTCTCTTAAGGGTCACAGGAGGACATATACTAACCTCCTCCCGTGACCCAAAGCTCAGTATATAGCGAGCTACAGCTCATTCAGCACTAAAGGATTGGAGAGGGGAGGGGGGAATCCCTGCGGGGAGCAGTGACTGACAATTAACGCTCTCTGCAGGGAGATGATCGGAAAGTGAGCGAGCTACAGTATGCGCTCGCTCACTTTCCCCGATCTATAGAGCTGACCTGTGACAGTTTCATTGCCACAGGTCGGCTCGAACTATGAGGTTGAATGAAAATCACTCACCTTATAGTTCTCCTTTTTAACTCCCACCGTATATACTCGAGTATAAGCCGAGTTTTTCAGCCCATTTTTTTTGCTGAAAAGTGCCCCCCTCGGCTTATACTCGAGTCAATATTTTTTCCCAGTTTTTTGTGGTAAAATTAGGTACCTTGGCTTATATTCGGGACGGCTTATACTCGAGTCAATATTTTTTCCCAGTTTTTTGTGGTAAAATTAGGTACCTTGGCTTATATTCGGGACGGCTTATACTCGAGTCAATATTTTTTCCCAGTTTTTTGTGGTAAAATTAGGTACCTTGGCTTATATTCGGGACGGCTTATACTCGAGTCAATATTTTTTCCCAGTTTTTTGTGGTAAAATTAGGTACCTTGGCTTATATTCGGGACGGCTTATACTCGAGTCAATATTTTTTCCCAGTTTTTTGTGGTAAAATTAGGTACCTTGGCTTATATTCGGGACGGCTTATACTCGAGTCAATATTTTTTCCCAGTTTTTTGTGGTAAAATTAGGTACCTTGGCTTATATTCGGGACGGCTTATACTCGAGTCAATATTTTTTCCCAGTTTTTTGTGGTAAAATTAGGTACCTTGGCTTATATTCGGGACGGCTTATACTCGAGTCAATATTTTTTCCCAGTTTTTTGTGGTAAAATTAGGTACCTTGGCTTATATTCGGGACGGCTTATACTCGAGTCAATATTTTTTCCCAGTTTTTTGTGGTAAAATTAGGTACCTTGGCTTATATTCGGGACGGCTTATACTCGAGTCAATATTTTTTCCCAGTTTTTTGTGGTAAAATTAGGTACCTTGGCTTATATTCGGGACGGCTTATACTCGAGTCAATATTTTTTCCCAGTTTTTTGTGGTAAAATTAGGTACCTTGGCTTATATTCGGGACGGCTTATACTCGAGTCAATATTTTTTCCCAGTTTTTTGTGGTAAAATTAGGTACCTTGGCTTATATTCGGGACGGCTTATACTCGAGTATATACGGTAGTTTAGTGTCAGTTTAAGTAATTGGCAAACTGTGCTGGACCCTTTACATAGCATAAAAATATAATCATGTTACATACAGATGTGTTTTATAAAGGAGCAGTGACATAGCTATACAGGTTTGGGATCCAGTTTAAGCTTGGACCAGGGTCAATCCCCATACTTCATGTTCTGCACTTTAATAGAGAGGTTCTAGAACAGGGGTGGCAAACACAAGGCCCGCGGGCCGAATCCGGCCCGCCGGACCTTGTAATGTGGCCCGCACAGCAGCAGGATTTACTCTCCCTGCCGCCCCAAGGCCAGATTCCACAATAAACCCCCCTCCCCGCCAACTCCCCCCCCATTAATGGAGAATGGCAGGGGCGGCAGGGTTAGTTTTAATTTTTTCATTGTCTGTTTCCCCTTTTATTAGCACTTTTTAAATTTTGTTAACTTTTTTTTATTTATCTTGTCGTTTTACTTTTTTATTTTTTATAATTTTTTATCTTATTATTGTTTCTTTTTTATAATTCTTTTCTCATTTATATCTAGAACAAGTAGCTGGATCACAAGCTGCACTTTAAACAATTAAGCTTATGGTCTTTTGTTCTTTGTCATTAGGTGGCGTCTTCTTTAAATATAAGTAATCGCAGAAGTTCACCGTCACACACAAAAAGAAATTCCAATATCCGAATTTTATTGATGCACTTCTTTATATATAAAGACTTGTTACTATAAATTGTATTTATGTATCAAATAGTGGTATCTTTAAGTACTAGGCTCGGAGCATGCTTCCACAGCAGTTAGTTTTTGTGTTGCTTGAGTCCGTATGCTCCACTTTGACTATGAAATGTTTTATTATAAAGTTATGCCTTTCCCCTGCTTTGCTGCCCTAATTCGGTTTGTTACAGCCTTCAAAGATCACTTGGGGAGGTGAGAAACAGAGTTGTGTGTGGTGTGTGTGTTTTTTGTTTTGTTTTTTATTAACTGTAGGGACCAGAAAAATGTCCTTGTTGTAAGCCTGCATTAAGACCACATGTAATTCCATGTCTGCATCTTGGGTAGTTATTTGTGGATCATGTTAAGTCAGCATGCCACAATATTATCTATGCGGACTTGGTATCTAGGAGTATGTCACTTGCATAGAGTGACGTTTGAAACACCATAACTATAGTAAGGTGAAGAGTAAACTGTCAGCATTGAGTAAGAATAGATGATAAATATGTAGAAAGGTCACCAGGCAAGGTAGCTGGGAGCACAGCCAGAGAATGGGTGTTTAAACACATGCTGGTATTTGACATGCTCCCTGTCATGTCATAAGCAGAGCTGTCATTCAGTGTTATGTGCCTGTGACATAACCACGTAAATGTTTAACATGTGATCAGCTCCTGCTGAATCTGAGGACACTGTGACCGCACTTGGCAGAGACCGTATACAGATTTAGCAATTTACGAACTCGGCAGAGTTGAAGTGACCATTATGACATTAGTGATACAGATCAGAGCCAATGTTGGGCCACTCTGTACACGGAAGGATATTTGTGCATATTATTATGCTGTACACTTTTGTATCAATGGGAGCCGCACTATTGCTTCTCTTCCTGAGGTTATAGTAACTATCCACATACAACTAACCCTATTAGCCCAGTTATACAGGAAAACTACAGATTTGGAAAGCTATAAATTATTTTTAGGGTGTGAAGAATTTCTGTACAGCACTATTTATGGCAAATAGTAGGAAGGAGTACTGACGCATACCAAGCTTCACAGATCAGCCTGACTGCAGGTATTAGGTAATGGTGCTTATTACACATCATACACACCGTACTTGAGGTATGATTTTAAAGGGAACACATCAAGAAGGAAAGGAGAAACAAAGGCTGTCACTGTTAACCTTCTTCCACAAATACTAAACGTCTGGCTGACGCTCTGATTTCAGTGCTTTTCATTCACAAATGTGAAGAAAATTAAGTCTAGAACTCAAAGTGCAACCATACTAAATAAATAATTCATGTAAATTATGAAGTATTTGGGTCAGCACGACAGCCAATAAACTAGCATTTTCAAAAGTAAGTCATCAATGACAGCCTCCATTTTTTTTTCATGTCTGGTTTCCTTTAACCCATTGACTGTAAATAAAGATTTCATAAACATTTGTGCAGATATTAAAATAAATAAATAGGATTAACATACTTTTCTTTTCTAGATCCTCTGATTTAAGTTTATATAAATATAAAAAGAATTACACCTTTGGCTTGATATAGTTTTGGTTTTTAACAAGTTTTTCTGGAACAGCTATAGGACTTATTAGAACTTCTAGAACTACTATTAGAACTACGAGAACTTAATTCTCCATTTTCTTTGGAAGGATGACTGACTAAAACATGTCTTTATTATTGATTTTTATGTTAGTTCAAACAAGGCTATAATTCACTGGATGTGAGACTATTGAGATATATATTCCAATATAGTGAGGAGGTGAAAAACCTTTACCTGAATTATAGTCTTGTTTGTATTTCTTTTTGCTTTTTTTTTTGCTTTCTTTTTCTTAATGAAATCTTGTTTTAAAGAGCATTGGGAGTTTAGGGGAAATCCAGATATCTGTTTACCTATCTTTGACTATCTGCACACTTTTTTAGTACAATTCCTACAAAATGCATGAGGTTCTTTCCCAGTTCAATGAGTTCCACAAACCAACTGAAGTCAGGCTTACTCTGGAGGCCTGTCAGGGTTGGCTTACAGGAGAGAGAGTAGGCATCGCCAGTGTGGTTACATGTACTAACAGTGCGGAGCTGAAGCATCTGAAAAATAGTATAAAGCTTCTTATACTGCACAGCAGCACTGTATGTTTAGCAGTTTGGTGAGTGTTGTCCTTTAAGCAGCAGTAGAAATGGGATGACATTGTGTGCTCACTTGTAACATTGGCACATCCCGGGTTACAGTGGGTGGTAAGTGTAGGTGTTGTGATGGCGTCACAACAGCTTTGGTACAAGAACATTTTATTAGCAACATGTTGTGTGCCAAGCATGTGTTTACACAGTATGTCTAAAGACTTGGGGGTAGGAGGACCTGCTAAGGAAAAAAGAGATTTAAGTACTAAAAATATGTTTTTGTGGTTTAAGGTTTTGATATGCTGTAGAATAAGAGTGAGAGCCAAGGTTGCCTACACCTGTCCTAGTGTGATAGTGCTTACTGCACTGTATCTGTGCAGGAGTAGTGTTATTACTATAGGTTGTTCACTGCTGATTTGGACTACAAAACACCTCCGTATCTCCATAATATGTGTTCTGTAGTCCACCTATGTAATCCAATCTATAAAAAATTATGTTTCCTTGCTTTAAGACCGTATTGCTGTATTGTACTACACAGTCTAGTATGCTAACTGTTTGTAAACATTTTATTATGTATTTGAACCTAATATTGATAATACTGGGTTTTATGTGTACTATGCAGTCTAGTGTGCTGAATAACAGTTTACTTTTTCTTCTGTAAACATTTTATTATGAAGTTAAATCTAAAATAGATATAATGGATTTTATTTTAAAATCTGGAAAGCCCCTTGGACCTGTCTTGACGTTTCCTTTGGAGTAAAGGCAACCTTAGTTTACGTTTCTGCTAAATTGTTTACATGTGGTTTGTATGAATGACTGCACTTTTCATATTGCTCTTTGCTAATATTAAAGTGGAATTCCAGTCAAAATGTTCTCATATGCTTGGATTAAAGATGTCTGATGTTACCATCAGGTAAAAGACAGAATGAAATGATAAATGTGTAGGATCAAAGCCTTCTTGTCAGTGTCTGGCTTGGTCAGGGTTTGGATTATGGCCCATTCACACCACATCCAGATTACCACCAGACCAGGCTGTTTCTGGACCTAAAATGCATCCCAATGTATCCCTATGCTATTTCTGGCCTCTGTTCCCATCAGAGCAGTCCATTCCGGACCAGACCAGAAAAATGCTGCTTGTCCTATTTTGTCTGGTCTGGAATGCATCAAAATGCATGGAACGCACCTGTAAGACCATTTTAAGCTAAAAGAATCACAGCAAAAACGCAATGCACTATGTTCCAGATCTGGTCTGGAAAATGGTATGAACCCAGCCTTAGTCCTGCAGTCAGAAAAAAAAGCCAATTCTCAGATGACTTCCTCTTGATGTGGGTTTTATACAATACAACCAGTAGCAGTGACATTCCACCTCCGGGTCACAACACGCCAAGTGCTCCTTCTAGAAATGTATTCCGTTTTATAATATACTGTCCTATTTTAGTTACGCTGAGCAGCTTTATATTGTACAAGTAAATGAATGGCATAAAAAAGAAACTTTCCCAAATGTTAGTTTTTATTACATAATAAAAATAAATGGTACACAGGACATAATAAACACAAAGTATCTAAAACTCCCCGGCAATTCAAGCTAATAAAAAGTGATTACAAAAAATTGGCAGAACTGTGTTAGTCATTAATAGCTATTATTATTCCAACAGCTCTCATTAACCTGGCAGAGATTAGTGAACCAACTATGGCTACAATATTAGAATATTTAGTGTGGCACCAGTGGACATTTTTACTGTGGCTTTAAATAAAATATTGTATAGTTCTTGTTTAGAATTTATGTGTGCTATAAATTCACTTTGTGGCTGTTTATAGAGAGCCAGCTGAGGCAATAATACAAGTTATTACATAAAAATACCAAATGTGAGTATTCATTTACACCTATGTGTGCGTGAAATAGAACATATATTTAAAGATTCTTAGGAAATGCACAAAGGGATTGTTACAGATCTTCAACTGCATCAAAACTGCTCATCTTTTAACCCCTTCATGACTGAGGCCCTTTTTTCCATTTTTGCACCCATGTTATATTCCACATTTTAGGCCTGAAAATGACGTAAAACCCCCCAACATTATATATTTTCTGAATGATCTCTTGTTCTACCTTGATGTAAAGGAGTCCTGAAGACAATAACTTTATGGACTATGCAGTGTGCCCTTTAACTGTTATCCATGCAGTAGGCTTGGCACCATGGCGTCCACGTTCTCTGGAGTTTTCAGATTTATTAGAGCTGATGGATTGGAAATGTTGTTATACAGTATATGGTCTTCAGGAACGAGTGGTGCTGATCCACCAGAAATCTGTCCTGGTTTTGGGATCTGTTTTTGATGACCGCTCCATTATCTGTCACTTCTTCTATGGGAAGATCTGGGGGTAATAATGCCAATGGAAAGTTTATGACAGTAACTTCAGATTTACTATGGCCCTTGCTTGGATTAGGAAGCACCTTATTTATACAATATGGAACCAATCTTGTTATCACTTGCAATAATATGGAGTGAAAACCGCACATGGTAATAATGGAAATGCTCCCACACAGCCATTTTCCAAATTCTAAAATATTAGCAACCAGTCTAGATGGTTTCCTTTTCATCATAGAGAAGGGAACAGACACTGCATTACATCCATACATTAGTGGAGAAGATTACATTGTGTCCTGGCATTGGGTGATCCATACTGAAATGTAAAGGTTTTCAGAGCTGTACTGTGTCCACTGCAGCCTGTGCTTACCATAGAGGTGACTGTTGGATGGATGGATGTATGACTTGGGGCCTAATTAGCCCATACTGGACAATCCAGTGAAGCTGTAGAGACATATCCAATAGCCTATGTGCAAGGTCTATTAACAATAAAGCCGGGATGAATTGTAGTTTATACACAATCTAATACTAGCATAATAAATTGTGTTCAATAAGAAACTGTCACATCTTACCCAGGACAGGGCAATGCTTATTGCCTGCAACATTTACAGTATGCTGGTTCAATAATGCTGGTTTCACACTATAAGTGTTGGAGCTGTGCTGGCTGTTTTTCCAGCACAGCTCCAACACAAGATAAGGCAATTTGCCTTGGTATGGATAGGCACAGTTAGCTCCATCCCATTGCGGTTGTGCGCTCTGAAAAATATACTGCATGCAGTACTTTATTTTAGCACAGTGGGCCGGGCTGTGGTACAACCGCAACGCACTGCGCTGTGCCAATAGAACCTAATGAAATATCACTTGTGACATTTCAATAAAGTTTTAACAAAAAAAAGGTAACCAGTGCGGCCATGCATTTGTAGAGTGCTCGCTGGTATGAATGCAGCCTAAAAAGTAAGACATGCACCAGGTCCAGTCATAGAGAGTAACAGATTTACACTGTATGGCTGGGCCTGTGACCTTTCAGAGGAGTACCACCGGCTATAAGCCATTTCCAGACCCAAGTAGCCTGTGACCATGCAAAGACTGCTGTCTGCGAGGATGGGATACATGTTTATAACGGTGATTAACAGAATAAAAACTATTTCCAGTGGAGTTCCAAAAGAATAGCATTCAAAGTCTGTAATGTTTTCCACGCCAGGGCCGATGAAGTATTCATTTTGCAGACATAAAGCCGTCTTTCTATGTGAATCGTACATGATTTAACCCTAGGAACCTTGAATTCACCTTCTAGAAGAATGGGAAGGGTCGTCTTGTCATGTGTGAAGTGGCCTGTACACAGGCGTGTGCAGCTGTCACAGTGTGTGATGTCATTTCTACCTCAGCCTGTGGTGAGAACAGCATGATGTCTGGCAGGGTGTGAGGATAATGAACGGGTTTCTTACAGAGTGAATTTATATTACCAGCACAAGAATCATGACAAAAGCGTTCTCATAAGCATCTTCTGAGGGCACACATAACACTTATCCATTATGGGTTTTTGTTAATGTGGCTGTTTTATGCGTCACACAGGAGAGACGGTATTTTTTCAGTAAGATTTAAATTCTTGTGGTAAAAATTTTCTGAAACTATTTCTTGGTTCTGAATTTCTATATCCGTGCTGTACCATATTTGGATTATATATTCCATATAGAGTCATAAATGCTTTTGATGGGGATGAGCTCAGGTTTGGACTCCATTTCCTCCAAACCCAGAAGGAGTTCCTCCAGAACACGGAAGAAAACTGCTTCCATGCCACCCAATCAGCTGTGACCAGGGAATTCCCCACCCGCAGGTTAACGTAAGCAAAGAGGCCGGATGCATTGACCTTATATGGCTACGTGCCTATATTTGGTAATTTATATTTACCTAATATGGAGATGTGACCGTATAAGATAAATGACATCGGCACAAGCATCTCGCCCATTTATTTACATGCATCTGTGGGGTGTGGAATGCCCAGGCCAAAAATGATTGGGTGGAAGTTGCCATGGCACTTTCTTATTTGTAGGAACTCAGGTTTTGGACTGAATTCGGTCAGAACCTGAGTTCATCCCTACTCTTAGTCCTCTATAAATTAGGCAATTGAATTTTAATTTGTGCTTGTAGATTACTTGATATAAGCTGCATTAACCTTAAAGTGTATCTAACACAACAACAAAAAATTTAGTATATTGCATCTTACCAGTCCTTAGATGTGGTGACTGCATTCATTTTTCTTTTTCAGGCTTTTTCCCTTTGTCCTAGTGCAGGGGTAGGCAACCATGGCTTTCCAGCTGTGCTGAAACTACAAATCCCATCATGCTTCTGCCTCTGGGAGTCATGCCTGTGGCTTGCAATGCCCTATGGGATTTGTAGTTTCAGCACAGCTGGAGAGCCAAGGTTTCCTACACCTGTCCTAGTGTGATAGTGCTTACTGCACTGCACTGTATCTGTGCAGGAGTAGTGTTATTACTCTAGGTTGTTCACTGCTGATGTGGACTATAAAACACCTCCGTCTCTCCATAAGATGTGTTCTTTAGTCCACCTATGTAAACTAGGCAGGGCTTAATCCCTGCTTGAAATGCCATTGCAGCGTTTACTGGATTTCCAAGATCAACTGTTTTTGTTTTTTATTTCCTCATTGGATATTAGGCATTGCTCTGAATGGAAGAGAGGCGGTGTCATAATGATGCGTGAATACTAGTCGTCCTTTGAATGGCTGCTATACTCAGCGGGCAACTCTGCACAGCATAGTGGCTGTAGCAGGAACCCAGCAGATGCTGTAATACACTGAGTGTGTGTGTGTGTGGGTGTGCACATACCTTGCAGCGGCGGGGTTCCCATTTGAAATCCCAGTCAGGACACTATCTGCAAGGAGTTTGCATGTTCTCCCTGTGCTTCCGTGGGTTTCCTCCGAGTATTTTGTTTCCTCCCACACTCCAAAGACATGCTGGAAGGTTAATTGGCTCCTCTCTCAATTGTCCCTGTATGTATGGCATGTGGGACGGGGACCTTAGATTGTAAACTGTCAGCGCTATATAAATACCTGAAATATATATTACATAACACACACATATATAAAGCTGGAGTTCTGTTTTAAAGCAGTTATCCAGTTTTCTGGTAAAATCTAGGCATAAAATGTATATCTTGTTCCCCTAGAAGTACTTACAGACTCTAGAAGAATTTATTATGTCTAGTGGGAAATGTTCAAATGCTTTCTTTGCCGAGCAGCATAAGTAACACTGATGTCTAAAATGATTTACAAACAAATGTTTCTCTGCTGTGATTTAATATCCGTCTTGTCAGAAAGGTTAAGTAAAGCTTTAATCCAGCATGGTGTGATGTGAGGTAAGTAATAGCAACCATTCAGTCATTTTCTTTGGTCCGATGTGATTAAACAGCTACAAAACCTGAGTGACTGTTCTTTGCACAGCAATATTCTGAAATTGCCGTTATCACATTTGTTTCCTTTCTCTGACAGAATTCAGTTTGTTGCCTGAAAAACAAGGAGGCTTTGAGAAAGAATGCATTGAAAAGTATCAACACGCAGAGCCACTGTTGCGTAACACTGTGTCACTGTGTGACTGGGACGTGGTGGATGGGAAGACCGTTCCAAGCATTACTTCTCTGGCTGTCATAAAGCAAGGTGAATAAGAGTGAATAGTAGCACCATGTTATGTACCTGTGAAGATCTACCTTCTAACCAGTTCAACCATTTTCCATACTATGCCATTAACACACATCCTTTTACTGCAAAGCGGATTCGCTTTGGGAGAACATGGGATCACATGTAGATGTTCTGAGATGGTGATAAATGACTGTATTTGGCTTTCTCCATACCAGCAGGTTAGGTTGTGGGAGCGTTAGAGGCACAATTCCCTGCCATGGCTACTTAAAAACAGGATGACACCACGAAGGACTAGAGTAGGCCCTAAAGTATATTTTATACCCAGATGGTTATGATTTTTAGTTAGAACCCCTGTAAAGTTTGTTATGTATTTTGTAAGGCTGTCTGTGTCCTATTGAGGCGATCGTCCTTCATTTCCTTTCTCAAGACACAAAAGAAAGTGAGAGGAGTTTCTCCAAAGTAAGTTGAATCTGCTCTTAGGTGTTATAAGAACAAATGCCCCGATTAGAAGATTTCCCATCTTCTGTTCTAGTGTCCTCTCACTCCTGGTGATAGTGGTCACCAGAATAGAGAGGGTGAATCTCCCCACTGGGGACATGCGCAGCAGATAAAACCTGACAGATGTACTAATCCTTTCCTACACTATCCCCCCCAAAAAGTTTGACTTTAGACACGCCCTTTTTGCATCCAGAAAGAACTGGTGTCCATCTGTACAGAAAGCCTTCTGCACTGCCATCTGATCGCTGCTTTTGCGTCCTGAAGGTTTTGACACACATGATACGGGTTTGACACACATGATAAAACTCCCAGTTTAACTCAAAATATACCCCAGTGGTTGACGGAAACCGGGATACAACAAAGACTTAAAATGCTCAATGCAAACAAAGCAGTGGGTCCGGATAACCTGCACCCCAAGGTACTTAAGGAATTAAGCCAGGTTATAACTAGCCCATTAATCCTCATTTTTAAGGACTCCTTAATGACTGGTAGGATCCCCAGTGATTGGCGGAGGGCTACGGTAGTCCCAATATTCAAAAAGGGAGCTAGGTGCCAACCTGGGAACTATAGGCCGGTCAGTCTAACATCGGTAGTTTGTAAAATGCTAGAGGGA
>NW_017306272.1:6039350-6044426 GCF_000935625.1 Nanorana parkeri
AATTTTCAAGAAACTTTTGGACGATTTCTTAAGGGACCGTAATATACAGGGGTACAGGTACTCCTAGAATGAGATCCTAATAGGTTGGACTTGATGGACTAATGTCTTTATTCAACCTCAAATACTATGTAACTATGTAAGGTATTGTCACCTTTGGAGAAGTAGCTGAAGAGGAAAACCAAATCATTTTGTAGATTAATAAGCAGTGGAACGACATAAGAATGCATGTTTCCATGAGTTAGTGGGAGGTGATTACACTGGATACTGCTTAGAATGGAAGCCTTGTAGTCTTCTTTCTACCAACCAGCTAAAACCTTTTGTTTAATATATTTTTATTTGTACAAAATATTCATACAATAATAAGAATAAAAAATATAACAAAGCATCAACATTCACATATCTCACTTACATACAAATTTAACTTCTCACCATCACCACAACTTACAACGTCGCACACTATATATTTAATTTTTACATACATATGTTAACATGACCACCCAAATTTCCTCCCTTTGCCATTTCCATTTACTTGTTACCCCTTACTATTTATTGGAGGGAAGTGGTGACTACAACATTTTTTCATTTCCCATTTACCTTAACCCCTTCGTGACGGGAGACGTACAGTGTACGTCTTGTCACTTTGTGCCTATATGACTGGCCACGTACACTGTACGTGACGAGTTATATCAGAGTCATGGCTGCCATTTAAAGATGTTGCATTAGGCCTCTTTTACCCTTGCGGATATCTGCCGGTATAATTGAAAGCAAATCTATTTCTGGTGTTACTGAGCAGTTTATCTCAATAAGCTTCTCGCATATATTAACTATGGTTTCCCAATATGGTCTAATCAGTTCACATGACCACCAAATGTGTAGCATATTTCCCTCTTCGTGGCCGCATCTCCAGCATTGCTTAGATATAACTCGGTATATTCTATGCAGGGTAGTTGGGCACCTATACCATCTTGAAATTATTTTATAATTTCGTTCTTGAGCTTTACTCGAGATACTAGATCTAAATGTTAAAACAAAGGATCAATTCCAATCCTCTGTTGAAATCTCATGTCCCAGTTCTCGTTCCCACATTCTAGTATAATATGGACGGTTAGAGTATACCTGTTTCAATAATATATTATATAATGTAGATATATTATAGGTCCCTCCTTCCCTGTTTACACACAAATCTTCAAATGCTGTCAGTTCCCGCATCACATTTCCCCTTATAGAGAGTGACCTAAAATGTTTCAATTGCAGGTATTGCATCCATCGTCCCCCTACCACATCCTCTGTACATATATCTGATAGAGGTCTCAATCTATCTTTCGTTAATGCTTGAATAATTGGGGAGGGTTTCGCATTGGTCCACTTTAGGAACCTTAATAGTCCCCTACCTGTGGAGAAATCTGGATTACCTAAAATAGGTGTAAGGGGACCCACATAAGATGACACTTTAAAAGACCTAATTGCCTTATCCCATATTATTAGCAGATCTCTTACTAACGGCAATAAAGTTTCCTTAACCGGGCGTCTCTCCGGGTTCACCCATGGGATCGAAAATAAAGGTATTGGAGTAGCTTCCTGCTCGATTGCCACCCATAATTTTGTATTATTTTGATAAATCAAATCCAACATACGTCTCAAAAACGCAGCCATATGGTATAATTCCATGTGTGGGAGCCCCACCCCTCCCTCACGCCTATGCATAACCAAAATGTCATACCGCAGGCGGGGAGATGATCTTCCCCCACACATATTTAACAAAGATAGATCTCAATGATTGAAAAAAAGTCCTTGGCAATTTAATTGATATGGTTTGAAACAAGTTAAAAAACACCAGCTAAAACCTATTAACTGTACAGTTGTCTAGGCAGCCCATGTGGTGATCCAAGGTGGCTGGTTCTGTTTACTGCCACTCCTCTGTGCTGTGTCTTGATCTCTGTGTGTACACTTTACAGCAGGGGAAGGCATACCTTGTCCATCCAGCTGTGGCGAAACTGCAAATACCATCATGTATCTGCCTCTGGAACTCATACCTGTGGCTACCATAATCTTGTAATGCCTTATGGGAATTGTAGATTCACAGCAGCTGGAGGGCTGAAGTTTGTCTACCCCAGCTTTTACAGTAAGTATTGATTATGCTGCCAACCATATACGGAACAGGGATGCCCAGTGCATCTCGCCAGCGCATAGACGAGAGCAGATACTTATATGTGTATAATGTGTGTCCTAATTAGAAGCATGCCTCAGGGGACATATAGCTATAAAGCTCAACATTTAATATGTTCCACAAATCATTTCTGACCTTATTATATGACCAGTTTTGCAATGGAGGAGATGATTTTGTTCATTGATTTCACTAACGCATATTACAAGGAACAATGAACGTAATAGATTTTATAAAGCAGATTTACTCTTTACAGTTGTCAGCATTCTTCCCTTAAATGATACTAGAGGCATCTTTAATTGCATTGTAACGCCTATAAAGACACCAATGCATTCAGTGAAATGTGGTAATTACATAGGAATAGACAAAGCAATAATTAAGGGTTATAAAGTGCCCGGTGCAGTGAGGTCCCTGAAGCACTGAGGTAGTTAGAGGAAATGCCCAAATTTCCTCTGCAGCACAAGCATTCCTCTGTAGATCCCCCTTTCTTTATAGGGAAGTCTTATCACGTTGTCAGAGCACACATGTGAGAGCGCATTGTGTTTCCTCTATGGGCCATTTCACACAAGCAACTTTGTAACAGCCGCAGGTCTCTGTTTATTATTAAAAAGGTTTTGGGTGATTTGTGGCCACTGTAATTGGCTACAATTATTATCTGTCCAGCTACACAACACTAGTGTGCCATGGCCATCTGCAGCTGCATTGGATGACATGAGTAGCTACTGAACTCGGTGATTCTGTAGAATGTTGCAAAAAGTGACTAAGCTACTGATCACTTTGAGTTAGCTAGCGAACAATATATTTGAATGAAAATGTTTGTGCCCGGAGTTCAGTTTTAAGCAAAGTTCACAGCATTATTATAGTATGACACCCTATAAGGGGGTTATGAAAGTACAGTATCATATTGCCGTGATGAGCTAAAAATCAGCTGCTTGCTTATCTGAATATTGTTTTTAGGTGCACCATTGAACAGAAAAGCTGACAATTGACATCTTCCTTCTCAATATGTATTCCAACCTTTTCTGTTTTTGCTGTTCTGCCACAATCTCGGGCTCACTCTGCTCCGTGCAGACCAGGACTGGCACTGTGGCTCTGTGCAGGGAGATTGGAGCAAGATCAGTACACACTCTCCCTCTGATCTCCCCTCCGGTGTTGTAAAGGTGGAAGTGATGTTTATTACATCACTTTCACATTCAGCTGTCACCCTCCAGCTACAGAAGCTGGAGAGAAGCCAGTGAAGCAGATCTCTTCTTTGGGGGTCCCTAGGTGACATTAGGGGTCTTAGGGACCCCTGATATCTCCATAAAGAGGACCTGTCACTGTAATTTGATATCACATAGGGGTCTTCTTAGCCCCTATGTGATAACAATAAAGTCAAGTGTAAAAAAAGTCACCAAAAAATTAATTGCACACAAAAAAAAGACGACAAATCCCCCATCCCTACATACAAACAAAAAAATGTTTCAGGTGCGCCTACGTGCAAAAACTATTGCGCCCACACATGTTGCATAATGGGTGTGTAAACACCCCGGTCTTCAAGTGGCTAAAACACAGAAGCATGCAATGATTGAGTTAGGCCATACAGTATGTATGTCATTTAGTATATCAAGCATTTTATTCTAAATTAGAAGGGACAGTAGATATGAAACGGGCATTATTCTTTGATACCCCTCGTATATCATATTAACAATTTAGTCTCGGTCTCCGGGGCTGCGAGGGCTGCTAATAATTAGCGGATCTTCTGAACCAGACACTCACAATATTGTGTTGTCTGTCCTCAGTTAGCTTCAACATCATTGAGTGCCAGTGTCCTGAGCCTGCCTTGGGTCGGCGACAGGAAGCAGAGATTATATTGGTTCATTTTATTATAAGTAGAGAATGGCAGAGTAACTTGGCAGTGGTGGACCAATTAATTAAAACCAATTGCATTCTCTAATCAGACCGCGCACTCTTGCATAAAGGGTTAGTAAACCTAATCCTTAGCGGAACAATACATGTCCTAGTTCTAAATTGACCACAGCCTGCAAAGACTGGCAAGACTCAGTCCTTCCCCAGGAAGTGATAACCCCTTTTTTCGACTGTTGGATGTGCCATATACCACGCAGAGTTTTCTCCATATTGTTTTTACATTGACAGTGTATAACTTATAACTGTAAAGGCTATTCAGAAAAAGTTTTGCTGCATAAATATACAGTACGTGCTTTCATCAAAATAAATACCTAAAACAACTCTTATTATCAATTTAGAAAATCCGCAAAGCTTTAATGTTAATGCTTTATGTATATTTCTGTCTGCCAGGGCAATTTAGAAGGAAAACACATGTGATGCAATTTATTAGCTGACTAATATTTTATTCCTAACTTTTACAAATAACCGCTCTTTGTCAGGTATAGTGATGAAGGTGATTAGAGAATTATTAAATAGGTGTCACCTACACACAATTTCTCTATCCTAATTTTATTAATTCATACTTTTACATTACAATATGGAATACATTAAATATGTATTTCAAGTATGGCTACTCCTCCCCAACATACGTTATCTGAATAGACCTGAGAATAAAAACTCCCAACTAGAGGCATGTTCACACCCTTGGCCTTTGAGCTGTGTTTTTGTGCACACCTCTGCATTATATAATGAGAACAGGGCACATAGAAAACAATTTGTTTTTCACTATTTACATCATACATGTGTGTCCATCCAGTCTTGAGATTTACAAAGTTTAGCCACACCACACAGCTCTGGCAGGAGAGCAGACCTGTTGATTTATTTTTTCTTTACTGCAGCAGTTCAGTGAGGCTATGTTCACACTATGTACATGCGTTTATCAGCACTAGAAAAATGCAGGTCACCGCTAGGGCACATAAAGAACAATTGTTTTCTATGTACCTCATTCACACCACAAAGCTCCC
>NW_017306272.1:6044704-6087705 GCF_000935625.1 Nanorana parkeri
CCCCCCCCCTACCTCCCCCAGTGCTTTTAGTCATAATGTGCTAGCATGCAGAGAACCTTACCTGCCAAAGTGATCCCCTTCAGCGCTGCGCTCCTCCCTCACCGGCACTTCAATCTTCTCCTGAGCTGCACATGCGGCTGACATGTAGAAAGAAGCTTTTATGGCAGAAGATACTTATACAAACTGTAAGTCTCTTCTGCTTTAGAAAGTAATTTTTTAGGGAAAACTTCCACTTTAAATTCATGTTATATTACTGAATACAGAGCTGTATTAATGTGTGTCTTGTTAGTGACTACAGATGTTTCCCATATAAAAAAAACAACCTTTTCTTGCTTTTTAATTATATAACCTGTTCCCAATACAAACATTGGTGACTGTAAAGTATGTTTTTCCAAGCACAGCTTTGAAATTTGTCCTATATATTGAAGATGCCAATGTGTCACAGTGCTGTGTTCTATTGCTACTGTTCCAATGTTTGCTACTGTAATGCACACAACTTTTCAAAGCCCCAGCCCCAGCAGGAGGCAACCAGCACAAGCAGATTGTTTAACTAACATGAAATTCACTGAACCGTACTACAAGAACAAATCCATTACAGTTCTCATCTTCTAAAAGCCTGTTCCATAGTGTGAGATATTAATGCTATGCTTATGTCATATGTTGTTGTATCATTACAACATAAAGTCACTTTGATTCTTTTTTTTTTTCTCACTTAGACATACTAGAGCTAACAAAGCCATTTTCTATGCTGCAAGACCTTCCAGAAGCCCAGCGTGGAGAACTTTATAATTGGCTTTTTGAAATATTAGATGATGGGCAAACAGTCACTCAGCTGCAGGCTGTGGTAAGATTGGCCGGCTTTATTCCAGCTTAATAATAGATGTGTTTTCGCAGCTTCATCAAGCCAGAATTCACCTGCCGTAGTTAAGGTGCGTGGCCTTCTTCACAGTTAATTACGAGCTATACAACACTAAAAGTTAAAAGCAGGTTAGCACTGACTGTATTGTGTACCAAATCGTTTTTCTGTAATTTCAAGAGCACATCAACACCCATTTGTTGAATCCAACCCTGTACGTAGTCTGCTCAATAAAAAAAGGTTCATAATGGCAATACTAAACATAGCTTTTAATTCATAATAATCATTGATCAGGTTTATTTAATAAGGCAATTCAGCAGCCAGTGCCAGCCAATTAGATTTCTAAATGTTTCCCATTTAAAACCTGGCTGCTCTGATTTCATACTCCTTGCATTGCCTACTATGTAGGTGCAAGCTAAATGGCTGTTGTCCTTGTTTCGGTACCTAGCAAGGTAATGACCCAGGACAAGCTTATGCATATTAGTTGTTATGGCAGCCTGTGTGCACATGCTTGTCCCCAGTTAGTGACTCCTGTGGTAAAAGAAAGATAATAGGCTTTAGAGCCTGACGCTATGAAAATGATTTCGTGACACCCCTCATATTCCTGCCCTGACAGGTTGCTTTTAAGTCTCCAAGTCTGATGTCCTTTTAAGAAATGTGGAAATTTGACTTGTTGCAGGGTTGGCTTTCCAGAATACAGCCGTGCCCACGGAATTCCCCCAGGAAACAATGTTGTGTCCATAGGTTCCCATGTTAATTAAATAATAATTCAATAATTGAAATGTAATTGTTTTGTATTCAATATGTTTTATTAATATTTTACAGAGCAGAGGCAAAACCCTTCATGTTAGCAGTCCATGCCCCCCCTGCAGTTCAACTAATGACAAAAGGAATGTGTATTTGTTATTATAATCAGTATTATTACTCATATATGTCCCTATACCTATAGAAGAGCTTACAGTGTAATATACCTATAAAGGTTATACAGACACACACTATAAAGCTAGCCATTCACTAGTAGACTAAACAGCGTGGATGGAGGAATCCCCTTCCCCCCCTTTCCGAGGTATTGTATTAAGACAACGGTGGGTGTGCCGCTGTCAGAATACCTGAACAGAGACTGCAGTTGGTTAGCTGAAGTCACTGTTTGGCTGTCAATTTTCCACCTTGTTCCTTTGTTTTTCATATTGAAGAATGTTGGGCAGGAGGCTGCCAACAGGGCCACCCATAGGGCAAATTTCAGCCCGTTCATAAAGAACCGTCTGAAATTCGCTCCATGTATGGGCAGCTTAAGATCATTTTCAGTGGAAACTATTTTACCTATGTTTTGTGAGGAAACTGGAGCTTACACACTCACAAGAACATACAGATATCTTATAGGTGCTGTGACTGGTGGCTTCAGGTCCCAGGATTCTGAAACTACAATGCCATGAAGCCAACTATTAATCCACCATACTAAAAATGAGCCTGTGTTAACAAAGGGATGCAAGGTGCTGAATAAATACTGCCTTCAAAGTAGATGATTGTGCTCTAACCATAGAATGGCAGTTTTACTAGGGATGCACCGATACTTTTCGAGTACCAGTGCAGATACTTGGCATTTTTCATGAGAACTACCAGGGTTTCAGCGTTTGCAGCTGGGACCTGGCTCTGGCGCTCCACCACTGTCCTGAAATCATTAGTCTGTATTGTTTTAGAAAAACTGTCACATGACACTAAACAAAAATGTATCAGTACTTGGGCAAGTACCAGTCATTGTACTCGCAAAACTGGTATCGGTGCATCCCTTTATTTATATTTATAAAAACAAAATCATACATTGAAACAGAGATGTACAAATCCCAGGAGCTTCGTGTGCTCCTTACAAATGACAGCAGCCTCCTAATTTTTACATTTTTCTCAGGTCTAGTCTTGGAGCTTGAAAAGTATCTGTACTTGTACCGAGGACTGTACTTGGTATCGGTGCATCCCTAAATCTTACCATAAAGGAAGTTAACCCCTTCGTGACTGACGACGTACAGTGTACGTCGCCAGCATCGGGGCTGTTTAAACAGACTCCCGGCGACTTTTGCCGCCGGGAGTCTGTTTAAACTTACACATTTATTTTAATCTTGTTTTACATTCCTAAATACATATGGCAGACTAAATGCTGCATATTTAAACATATCCTTTGCTATTAAATCATTCCATACACTGGTAGATTGTCATACAAATGTTAATACGAAAAATCAGAACATTTAAAACCATCAGGGATTTGATGAATGTTGTTTGAAATTATGTTTGCGTTTAGCAATTGATTTTAGTAGTAAATAGACTTTCTTGAACGAAAATCACATTAATTGTTAGAATTTTGTTCAAGCAAAATTTTCCATCCCACTCCAATTTTTTTGTCACGGCAGTCAAAAATGATAGTCAGTTTAACCCCATCAACTATTAGAAAATTAAACGAATTCTCAGAAAACAAACAGTATTTTATGTGAAATTCTACTGGTGTATGGCCAGCTTTAGGACTGAACAAAAGCAAATAATCTGTTCACGTTTTATATTAGTATTTAAATAAGAATTGGCCTGAATGAGGGCCAGAGGAGAATTTCTGTGGTGACAGTACACACTGCACTTAGCTGAAGGGCATAATTAATGTTTTTCTTTTTTCATCTATATCACAGCTTCTTGTGCTGTTCAAATAAAGCTAATTTGGCTCCATTCTGCTCTGTCAAGCACACAGCTATCAGTACATAGGCATCAGAAGTCTCTGTTAACTTAAAACAAATTATGAATAGGAATATTGAAGTTGTTTTTAATAAAAGAAGTAAAAGGTAAAAGTTTCAAAAGTTGAAGTGAAGATATGTAAAGGTTTCAGATTATAGGACGTGGCCCAAGAAAATAAAATGTGGCAGAGCTACCCCCAAAATATAAGATGACTTACACTAATTTCTTAATGTTATCTGCAGCCTCTTTGCCCCTCCTCACCTTTTTGACCTTTTCCATTCTCGCAGCCTAAGATGATCTATTATATATAAAAACTGTCTGCTTCCTAAATGCAAAGCAACCTGAACCTGTATTAGTACTGTAGCATTTTATTGCTGCTATCATTCCTTTACTTCATGTCTGCTTGGAGCTCAACCCAATCCCCCTTTGTACTCACCACTGTAGCTGACCCCTATCCTCCTTTCCCCACAGTACACCTGTTCACCAACACACTAAGCCCAATCTCCCCCTTCTTCCTTTACCACCTCTTCCACATATCCCCACTTCACTGTTCAGTGCCACTGCAGTGACTCGCCCTTTCATATTCAGCCTGTTCCAGGAACGCTTTTGCTAGTATGTAAAAAACACAGCGGGTTGATTACTCTTCATTTTGCTTCCACAAAGTTGAATAATAGACATCAGCAGAGCTTCACCTCATACGCTTATAAAGTAAACAGCCTATTTGCCTTTATTAAATCAACCCCGCTGTCTGCACCTTAAATGTAAAGCACATTGACCGGTTATTAGTCCTGTAGCATCTGAGGCAGCCATTAATCCTTCATATAATGTCTGCTTGGAGCTGAGATAATGGGTCTTAAAGCAAAGCTCCTGTGACCCTAGCCTTAAAGGAGCCCTGTAATAGGGTATGTTAGATATTATTGCTAACTTCCTGAAAATTCTTGTTGCCTCTAGCTTCAATATCTTAAAGGGGACCTAAGCCATTGAAGCTATGCCCAAAAAAATCCAAGCAGAGGTCAAAGGATTAATCACCAGTATTGCTTGTGGTCTCCATGTACCTAATTGTTTCCCCATTACTGACTTACCATGCCTTTTTCTGCACGGTGTCTTTGTGGGAGCTGGCCATCTTGGTAGAGTAGCAGGATTTTGCTTCCACATGTTACAGGTGATATGATGACTGGTGAGTTCCACTGGAGGATTGGTGTTGAAGCAGGGAGATGCATGCAGGTCAGGTCCTTGTGTACAGATTCCTTTCCAGCAAGGAAAATGTTACTCCAAATGTCCTGAGACTAGCAATCAGGGGCAGCAGTGCCTCGCACACTGTAGATATACAGGCTGTAGGCACATGAGTGTATAGACACTCACATATCAGCACTGATAGTTTGCAGGAGAACGTGAAGACGAAAGGTATATTTTCAGGGTGTTATTTAGGCACTTAATATTTCTAGATGTTGCCTATAACAGAGCAAACCTTTACGGTTTAGGTTAAGGCCCACTTTAAGAATGACCGACCTGAAGAAGGTATGGAGCAAGTGAAGTCAGATGATATTAGCACTCCTGATCTGCATACCGCTTTCAGATCCCTGACCCAGAAATCATTATTTCATCATGACAGCCAGGCAGCTAGCATTTGCAGAAGAGTTTAGCAGTAGCAACATGCATAGTCTAAATGCAGATCTCCTTTAATGAATTTCCTCCTCAGTTCAGAACATATTTTTTTTCGCTGGTGGCGGCTTGAGCCAGGTATGCCATTGATGAGAGCTGTTTGAAGACCTACATTTTCATGCTAGACTGCAGAAACCCAACACTTTTAAGGAGATCTCAAAAACACACTGATTATTCATGTTCTGGCCAGTATTTTCAGAATATCTCATGCTATGAGCTGTAGGAAGGAGGCCAAGTGGGGTATAGCCAATCATAGAAAAGTAGAATTTGCTTTAAAAACGAAATATATTAAAAACTTGGCTTACTGTGTTTATTTTATCACATTATAGTTTAACCTGTTGTAGACGCTTCCACAAAATTGCATTGAAGTACACCGGATGTATGTAGTATGCCCTGCCATGCTGTCAGTCCTGTCCCGTCCCACCAAATTTGCCAGCAATTGCCGGCTGTCAAAATGACAGCAGGGAGTTACTGTGTACATACGGCAGATAGTTGCTGATGTCAAAAACAGGGGGTCTGACACAGTGTTTATAAACATTGTTCCGGCACGAGATAGAGATAAATTACACTGTTACTTATGTATCTACTTTGTTTCATTCATCTGCAGATCAAATGAAAAATGAGATTTCATTTGCATATGATGTCAGTTAAAGCATCTGAAAAAAAAAAAAATCTGTTCCTACTTAACCCCTTATTAAACCTTAGTTTACACTAATAAGCCATAATTGACCCCTTCATCCCCTTCTCCCCATGGCTATTATTTTCCTGCTGCTTATTTTTTATTTCTATTTTTCTAACCATGAATAATATTGTTTTGTTTGTTAATCTTTTAGCGTAGCATTAAAATTGTTTTGTATTTTTGCAAACACCTTTCCAATGATTTGTTTTGGATCATAATAATTAGTTTCACTTTAAAAAAAATGATAAAATGTAAATAAAATACTTTTGATCCTTGGTAGCACTTTTTTTAAAACTACAAGTGAAAAGGAAGTATGTTTTGTTTTTTTGCAAGACAATATCACCAAAAAAAACCCCCTTATTTGTCCTAAAAATGATATGTGTTACTCTGTTGTCTGAAGTAACGACAAAAGTGTAGGAGCTGAGGAGGTTAAATAACAAGACATGCAGTAATTTATAAGTATGGTAGTTTGAGCAGATTGTATTATGTGAATGTCTCCCTTGTAGGTAGAGGAGATCCGTTTAGGAAACGGGACTGGCCTGAACTTCCTGGATGAGGTAAAGTCACCTGAAAGAGAGCGGGTCCAGAAAATTCTCTGCCTCATTGGGTATGATATGGAAAAGCACAAGCTGATGAAGACATATAAGAAAGACTTGCTTGCAGCTGTACACATCCTCACCAGTGCACTGGACGGTAATTCATTCAGTTTTATTTTATTGCAAGACTCCTGCAAAACAGCAGATTTATTCAATATGTTTTCTTTGTTTGGCAGCACATCACTTTACAGTATGTCCTTTAATAAATATGCTTTTTTGCATTATATTTACTCCCACACTTGGCAGCGTTTTTTATTTTTCATAAAACGTCTTTCATGTTGTCACAACAGACATATAAAATATAAGGTTAGCATGAATATAATTTTTTTCCCAGCTACAGCAGTCGTATATTAGGGATACTTATTTGTGACTGTATTGCTAGAGTTTAAAGGAGAATTATGGGGTTAGTGAAAAACACTCATCGCATAATTCAAGCCGTCTTGTGACAATGGTCGGCTCTATTGATCTAGAAGTCAGCGAATGCATACCACCGATCGCTGACTTCTCGATCGTCTCCCTGCAGAGAGTGGTGACTGTCGGTCACCACTCCCAGCTAGGATTCCCCTCCCCTCTGCGTTTCTCCAGCGCTGACTGGAGGAATGGATGGGTAGGAGGCAGGCACAGCTCTTCTTTTAGAGAGGCAGAGCCAGCTGTCAGCCAGCCAACGGGGTGGATCTCGACAGTATTGTCGTGATCTGTCCCGGCTGCGGCACTGCTCTGCACGCTCCACATATAGCAGGCAATAGCCCGCTATATACTGAGATTTGGGTCACCGGAAGACAGTATATGTCCTCCTGTGACCTTGTTACCCGAACAGAGCTATGGCCAAAAAAGGTTGGCCCATAGTTCTTTTAAGTTTTCAATGTACTTTTATAAGCTTTGTAACTCTTCAAATAAATTTGTCTTGAGATGAAGGTCAATAAACTAACCTTATTTTAGCCTAAAATGGCAAAACTAAAAAGCTATATTTTTGGGCTGCTGACATGAAGATCATTCAGAAAACTTAATTGTAGAGATGAATTGAAAGATACCTGGTGATTGCAGTCAGTCGGTGCATGAGTTTGGAGTCAGGATCCTGGATTTATAATGAACAGAGATGCGATGCAGGTACTGCAGGTTACATCCCATATGAGTGCAGCATATAATTGCCTTATTGGATCCACATTAGGGGGACTTGCATTGATATTCAATATGTTCTGCAGTAGCCTTCTTTCATCAGAGATGAACGGTAGTCTGCCTGAGTGTAGCCGTGAAGACCTTCCTGCTAATGTAGGGGTACTCTCATATACGTAAATGCTTCTGAATCTTCCAGTTGATGAGGCTACTACAGGAAAAGAATGTGTGTAGTTCTCTATAATACTGCATCCATGTTGGTGCCCGTATAGTGCAGCATGGAGCTAGAGAAGGTGCCCCTCATCCTAGGACTTTAGCAAAAAACAGAGGCATGCTGGGTAGAGAAGGTGTTATACTGGAGGCTGGCTCACATGGGAGGGCAAGATTTTAACTGGCGGAATCCTGGACTCCTGCTTTCAGGGGGGGGAAAAAACATCTCCCTTTGCACATCCTAAAGGTGATACCTACGCAATGCTGTTTACCGTGGATGGGGGAAACCAGTTTGTTTTTTGTTATTGTTTTGTTTTTTATGTGGGGCTGAAGGTGAAAAAATGGCCAGCTTTAGAAAGTATTCAATTAGAACAGCATGACAGCCAGGCAATTAGCATTTTTAGAAGATGGTCAGTGATGACAACCTATACATTTTACTCCTGATAGGTGTAATTAAAAAAATGTGAAGTTATTAATTCTCAACTATCAAATAAAGATCAAAACAAAGACTCTAGAATTGGTTTTCTATTAGCCTGCTGTGTGTTTACATCGGAGGGCTGGCACACTGCCAAGATTCTGATGGGACAGACATTAATAGGTGAAGAGCTCATATTTTAGTGCCTGTGTTGTGAACTTTGAAAATGTATTTCTTCTCAGTGCTTATAGATACAGAGCTGAGTGACGGCTTTTACTGATTCTTTAGAATATGTAAATACTTCGGTCGGCATGGTCAGGGCATAGGTTCACTTTCAGGTCTATACAGTCTCCTTACATGCTATATGGCCAGACACAGTTTTAGTGACAGTAAAGTCAAACTTTTTCCCCCCTTCCCATTCCTGCTGTAAGGACTTACTTTAAATGATGCCTCTTAATCCGATCATCTTCTTCTTTACTGTCCTTTTCAGGTGTCCCTCCAGCGCTGGTGCGGGTCTCCGATCCAGCGCTGACTCCTCTGTCCTCCTCTTCTCTGATGTCCCACGGAGTCTATGCGGGTGCACGCTGCTCCATATACTTACCTTGTGTCTCTCCTCGTCTCCCGGCCGAACATCTGAACTGCGCAAGCGCCCGCCCCAAGATCCTTTTGCGGTCACCCGAGAAATTTTCAGATGTTCGGACGGGACCATGCAGCGGAGACACAGGTAAGTATTAACCCTTTGAAATTTTTGTTTTGTTTTTTTTGTTTAATCGTTTTGCATATATGTACTGCTTGCTAGCAGTAGGTATATGCAGAAACATGCGAGGGTTTAATAACCCTTTAAGCTGGTAGGGGTAAGCATTTGTAATGAAATTAAAGTTTTCAGACTATACTGTCATAAAAGACTCGGAAGATGTCAGTAGTGTGTACCAGGACAGTTTTGACTCCCATTTTTGGGACCTAGGGGTACTTGTTAGCTTCTAGACTTCACTGCCTGATTCCTGAATGTTGCTTCCTGGTAAAAGGATTTGAGTCGATGCAGTAATGAAATAATAATGATGCCTGGCTGTTCACTGCTATGTCGTAAACTATATTCACAAACCTAGCTGTAAATTATATTTATATCTCTAAACGCCTCCAGTCATTGCGGCTGATATCTATATTAAAAACAGAAAAGATAATACAGCCGTTTCCCATAGCCTTCAATTAAATTATTAGGCTTCTCTTTCAATTAGTGGGAACCCAAAGCCGGTATCCTGTGTGCTGTGGAGTAGGGATCCACTTTTTTTTTTTTAACACATTAGCTCAAGCAGATGTAGAAGGAATCCATACGTCATTAAAATTCCCATACAGATCAATATTGTCTTGAATCGCATCAGCCACCGGTTAGAGAGAACAAAAGGTTACAGGTTGAATCTACTAAACAAGTACAGATTAAAAAGACTGGAACCACTTAAATCAGGATTGTGATTCCGGAACAGGGTGGCCCGTTCCCACAGACCTCTCTGTTTCCTTGCATTATAATCACTGTTTCATTTAAAGTACGGAGTAGCCAGTGGCTCTCCATATATAATCAGCCTCATCACTTTTTGTATTGTATATGGTTTGTTTTGGTTTTTCTATTCATAGCCGTTTTAACCACCATAGATTAGCTTGGTACGAATGCACTAGAAGTGCACTGAAAATAGCAAGTTCTGTGAGCAATGCGGTGAACAGAATCTGTGCAGCAATTCTCACAGAGTTAACTGACCTCTGCTGAGAGCACAGCTGCCAAAATTCATGAGTTCTTGGAGTCTGTGCTAAATGGAAGGCAATAGGAAACATTCCTTTTATTTTCGGAACTGTGCTGGAAAAATAAAGGAAGCTGATTATTTGCTACAGGCAACAGGAACACAGTACGCTTTGTGCTATGGCCTGTGAAAAGTAAAATAGATAAAAATGCAAGCAATGAATAAAATGAAGCTCTAGACAACAACATGCTTTTTATTTTTAAGAAAACATTAAAACAGCCCTACTCAAAAGAATTCACTTTTAAAGAGAGCCCGTGAGGATAGGATTATGGTAGCTCCCATTGCTTACTTGTTTTTAAAGTTGCAGGCTTTTGAATTATTATTTTTTTTTTGTATCCGGTGGAACTACACGATGAGCTACTGAAATTAATAAAGCATAGAGGATGCAAGTTGGCTTCACTGGCTGCATGCTTGTTCCATGTCATTGACTACTAGGTATTAAGTCCAGGGTCAGGCTTCCATGTTTCCATCCTACTGGTAAGCCACCTATAGACTTCCAAGAGTGTTCAGACGCCCATGCATGATTAGACCATCTTCAGACTTGAGGATTGAATAGTGGGGTAGAAGCATGATAGTCACTCTGAATGTCACGTTTGTTGCTATAGAGAGGGGTGAGGGAGTAGATGAGGAGCACAGGCAGATGTTGCAAGTGATTTATCTCATAGAGGAACAATAGCCATTTTACTGCTTGCACAATTAAGGAGTGGCTGATGAGCTCCCAGAGATATGTCATCGGCATAGCTAACCGATAATATCCCAATCAGGTGATTTGTCATCTTATGCCTCAGGGTGTCTTAAACCTGTCTTAAATTCGTTGACAGACATACAGACACCCTAGAATAAACAGAAATGTTTTTGCCACATAGAGAGCTAATATATGACCAAGACCATGTAATTGGGATACCAAGGAAAGTCTGGGGATCACTGCTGCCTGGAGAATGACTCAACACAAAGGTCTGAGAATAGACAGATCTATTCTCTATATGAGCGATCACAGGCTGCTAGCTTAATAAAGGCTTTAACCGGCATGTTGTGAGAGATTGTTAAACAGTACTCACAAGTACCTCTGACTATATGTCAATATAATGGCCTTTCCTGTGTTCATTTTTCCAATTTGGGAGTAATCTTCAAAGGGGAGAGGGTAGTAGTACAAAAAAAAAAAGAGTAGTAGCTGTGGTCGGAGGGAGTTTTCGAAGGGAGCAGGAGCTGTGCAAGAAGAAAGCATGTAGGAGAGCGCGGGTTGTATTAAGGTCACAGGAAGAACATACTTGCATACCTACATGTTCCCATTGTTCTGTGTTTATGGGTACTTTCTACGATTTCAGCTTAGCTGTCCACCTCGTAGCCACACATGAATCATCATAGGAATATAGCACTGCCATTTTGTAGACCAAGTGGGTGACAGCATGTGTGCCGTATTAGTTCATCAGTATGGATGCCTGGTGATGGGGGACATAATGCCTGAATGTCTGACCAAGACCCCAGTTGCTATCTTTACGAAAATTATGATGCACTTGCACTCCCCACCTAACCTCAGTGGCTGCCTTCCTGTTGGCATTTGCCAATGGTTCACAGAATAGGTGTTCTGTGAATGGACAAGGGACGGATAAATGACACTAGTGTGAGCTGCAGCAGGCCAGAAGTATGGCAATGAATAGTATAATTTTACTGTAAAGAGCAGTGATCTGGACGTGGGATAAATATCGGCAAATCATTCCCCTTTAAAAGAGAGATTCCAAAATAATAGATAAAAAGACAAACATAGTAAAAAAAAATAGTGACTAAAGCTGCCCATACACCTTACAACCATTGCATGACTTTCGTTGTGCGATGGTTGTAAGGTGATTAAAATTTCGTACGACCTGCCCATCTTGGACAGGCAGATTGTACTTGCGATCATCGCAAGCCCTCCCCGCCGAGGGGAGGGCTTGCCGATGATTGCAATGCTGAGCGGGCAGTGTGCGCTTGCGCACACCGGCCGTGCGGCTTTCGTCTTGCGATCGCGCTACCAATTTTCTTACGATTTTCGGTGGGTTTTCTAGCGTGCTCGTAAGATGAAAGTTGTGTGACCGTACAGTAAATGTGGTTGCACGCTGCCCATACACCTGCCGATTATCGCACGATCGCGGTATCACCCGCGCTGTTCGTATGATAATCTTCAGGTGTATGGGCACCTTAAATGAAAACCTCCATGTGCACATATGCAATGTTTACTAGTGTCCTGATTATGCTCCTGCTGTGGAGCTGCACCAGTGATTTCTGCTTTTTTGATTGATGATCACTATTTTGATTCATTAGAACTTCCCTATGTATTAATTTAGCAACTTCCACACTTTTGAGCATAACATTTGTTGGGGGTTGGTATTGTTTTTCTCCAATATATAAAAAAGGAACTGAAGTACACAAAACCACTTTCCAACAGTCTAGACAGCTTATTCCTTGGGTACCATACATGAAAATGGTAATAGATGCGAGACCTTAGTGTTGATACAGAATGGGCCTAGTAAATTGGCCTCTTTACACAGTACAAGAATGAAAACTGTTCGCAATGATATTTAACTATGAATGTGGAATGCAGAGTGTATTGATACAGAATGCGCAAGGAACTTTGCAGAAACTCCAGCATCAAATTGATTGAGTTGGAGCTCTAGTGGGAGCATTTTTCAAGCGTTTAAATGAAGAAGGAAAGCAGAAATAACATTACCGAAGTCAGTTTGCCTGGCCTAGGTGGCAAGAGACTTTATACATTTTGAATATAATTATAGCTTTTACACAGAAACTTCTAAAGGCACACACATAAAAGACTAGAGCGTCTCACCCTGCAGTTTTATGGGAGCCCTCGAGTCTTTCCACTGTGTGAGGCCCACTCAAACAAAAATGTGTGAAAGAAAGACTAATAGTGTTCTGAATATGTATATAAGTGTATGCAAGCCAGAAAAAAATCAGCTATATGTTGAATGCTTGACATCTGTGCTGGTGGCAAATAATTGTCCCAATGCAAGGTATTAATCCCGGGGGGCTTCACAGAGGATTAAGGTTCTTCTGCTATTTCAAGGAAAATAGACTTTACAGATATAATATTCAGGTAAAGCACAAAACATAGATATACAGCATCTAAAAACGATATATTTTTACTAGATTAGTGCAGCTTTTTAAAAATCATTATTAAATCACCTAGGAGCCTATTATTAACGCAGCTATATATGCTGTATTACCATGGCTCTTGGCAGGATTGAGTTCCTCTGGAAGCCAGCCCACCCAAGTAAAATCTCACATTTGTATCCGTCTTTTAACATCTCTGCAAGGCCAGTTCTTAATATTTTGGTTAAATATCTCCTGATTCTCACCAGTGTTTCCCTCTGCAAAGGTATTTCTTTTTGCTCCTGGCAGCTGCCATTTTAGCCTAAAGCATTTTCTGGGTCCATTATTGTTGCATCTGTGCCAAGTGATTTCCACTCTGCCATGAAAACACAGAGGATCACTTGCTTGGCACAGCGTCCATTTAGTGAAGGCCCAGTATCGGTGAATACTAGGCATTCTTTAATTGGATGAGGGGCAGGTTTTTTGGGGGGTTTTTAAATCAGTTTTTTTATTACATTTTGACAATGACAATAAAGCATATATCATAACATGTGAGCAATACAGAGGTCGCATAACTGACATTTTTCAAATACAGAAGTGCAGATGATATAAACAACTGAAATGTCTGGACATGAACCACTTGCGCAGCATGACGTAAGTTGGAAAGGTAGCGAATTAAAGATAGGTTGAAAAACAGAGAAAAGGACAAAGAGAAAGAGGTATGGGGTGAAAACAAGAGTCTGGTGGCAGAAGGACTCCCGGATGAGGGGCCGTTTTAAACTGCTACTGACCACTCAGAATTGTGGGATCATTTTTAAAGGAGGGGTTAAAATGGCACTGACCAATAAGGATTGTGGGATTGTTTTTAAAGGAGGAGATTAAAATGCTACTGACTCCTCCAGGATTGTGGTATCGTTTTTACCACTTCCTATCCGGAGGAATTTCTTAACTTTTTTGCACTCACTTGATAAAATCAGAATTTGTGGCTAGAAAACAGCGTAACCCTCCAAACAATGATATATTTTGTGAAAGCAGAGGCCCTGTAGAATAAAAACAAAATGCCCGATATTTAGTGATTAGCATATAGTGATTTGTCTATGTGATAGCCGAGAGGATGTGACGGGTCTTTTTTTATGGGGACCTTAGTCACCTAATTTCACCTATCAACTGATGAAGCGCAGACTTTGCTTCATAAGCTTCTTCTCTGGACACAGCGGCCGGAGAAATGGCAGGCTGAAACAGGAAGTGATGTAATACACATCACTTGGGTTTCAGTGATCGAAGGGGAGAACAGCCGTTGGAAGTGTGCTGATCTCGCTCCAAAGTACACAGTCCCACCGTGCTGATCCCAGGCTGGCACAGGAGGCCAGGGACAGGTGGCAGAGGGGGGTGGGCACACACTGCATACAAGAGATCTATAGCCATTTGAACTCTAGCATGTGGCAACCATCACCAGCTGTAAAAAAAAACAAAAAACTGTTGCTGATCATGATATATTTTTAAGGTAAAGAAATGAAAGGTAAATGTGAGCAGTCCCAATTTTTGGAATTTTCCTTTTACATGGTAACAAATAAAAAAACTGTGGTTATTAAATACCAGAAAATAAAAGCTCTGTCGATCACAAAACTGTATGAAATTGTATTGGGTACAATGTTGCATGACTGAGTACTTCTCAGTCAAACTATCACAGCACTGCAAAATGGCCTGGTAATAAAGGAGTGCATGTAGTCTAGTACTAGAGGGGATCTGTAATGGTGTGGGCTGTGGTGGAAGGCACGGGGGGAAGCCATTGCCTGCTTCAGATGACATTTACCAGTTCTGTGGCAGTAAAGCTGAATCTATTCCCAATACAGCTGCCTCAGAAATGGTATATGGTTCATGAGGCAGGAAAAGGCTGCTTCTGTCGAAGTCTATTCACACAGGTGTTGTGCTCCATGACAGAGTCCTTTTGATTCATCTGTCTACATGCTGGTAAATGTCACTTCCACACAGTTAACGTACTGGTTTCTGGGTAATGGATATTGATCTATGTGTTTGTTTTACAGAGATGCCAGACACTGCCTTGGCAATACTCGGTGCGTGCTGTAAACTCAATCTACTGCCAGCTCTCTGGGCCTTGGTGAGTAGAATCCGCAGTTCATTTCAACACCGAAAGTCCCTGAACATAAAAGCGGTTTCCGAGTGGCGTCTTTATTAATGTGTATTCCTTTTGAAGTAGGAATCCTCCTGCAGAGTAGAAATTCTACTACAGACCATGCTGAAAACTGTCATTTCTGCACACAGGTTTAGGAACATTTGTACAATGTCTTTATTTTTTTCTTTCATTCACTTTGATGGAAATGGAAACAGCCGCGGGATATGTATTACTGTAGAATTTAGAAATGCCCCTTCTAATAGATTGCTGAACAGGGAGGATAGAGGCAGGTGAAGGACCCGAATGTAGAAATATCTTTCTACACACTCCAATGATACCATGGGATTAATAACAGCACACGTCTAACTGAGCCTAAAATGGGTGACAACTTGGCAAACTAGGCTGCATTGAAAGCATTAAATAGGTCATCTAACATATGTAAATGTTGTACTGATATATCTACATTCATATTTGTGAGTGTTATTCAAAGACTGGTTTCCAGTTCACTGGTCACATACTTAATACTCGGGTTTGACTTCACCATCCGCATACTTGTTCTGAGCAAGTGACTGATTAAATGGTGAAAGTAAAGAATTGAAATTACAGCTGGAAAGCCATAGCAATGCACTTCTCTCGCTACCGGCTCACTTTAAATTGTGTTTGCAATTTCTCCATATTCTTCCCTCTTGGGTAGTAGGCAAAAAAAGTGCAGTTGGTCAGTGTTCTCATCTTATTCTTCCCGGTTGTGGTGTTGGACTGGGCAGGCACCTATACACGGCTCCTTGACATAAATGGGAGCGTTGAGTTTTGGTTCTCCAATTCATCTATATGAAACCTGTAGTCTGTACTGCGCAGTGCAGCACAACAACCGGGAAGAAAGCTGAAAGTAAATGCTGTCTGGCATCAGCATCAGAGGAGCAATATAGAAGGTCATGCTGGCTTTGGACAGAGTGGAAAAGAGAATCTGTCAGGTTGCCCCTGCTAACTGTAACGCCATTGGAATGATTCCTGCTCATTTTCTGTCATGATAGGGGACACAGACTGCAACAATTCAATGTGATTCCCCCTGGACTCCTGACCGGTGTGCCCCAAGAAAATGGGTGCTTTGGTGACTGCGGATGGCGCCGCCGTACTTGAAGCAGAAGTTTGTCACCAGCACACCGATGGTTAATTGTTCAACACATGGTCTATTTTATTAATATAGACTCATCTTTTCCATAGCGATGTTTCAGGACTGCACCGTGTCCCTTCGTCTTGTTATGCCTGATGAAGGGAACCTGCGCAGTCCCGACACATCGCTATGGACAAGATGAGTCTGCTAATAAAATAGACCATGGTTTCAACATTTAACCATCGGTGTGCTGGTGACAGACTGCAACAAAACACTTTCTTTTCAGGAGGGGTTAGAATTTCTGGTTATTGTAGTCTCTTACTTATTGACAAACACTCCCCTTCTTGTCTTGCAGTCATCAGGAGAGAGAGTATGGTAAGATCTCCCTAACGGGGTCACAGACAGCAATATAAACATCAAAGTATTTATTTTTCTCAAACCTTGCTCCCTGTATAGCTGCAGGTACCTGCACTGTGGGCATTGGTATCTCCAGTAAACTAAAGAACGCTTGTTGGCTCAGGTCATCTAGGTCGGTGTTTCTCAACCTTTTTTCCAGTCACAGCACCCTTTAAAAGTATGTACCACAACCTAAACTAAAAAAAACAAAACGATGCATAGTCCCTCCAAAATCCATACCAGGCCCTTATCTGAGATGGTGGTCTGGTATTGATTTTTCACTGGAACCGACACAAAAAAACCCCCCAAAAATGGTGTTCCCGCTTCACCTCAGAAACCCTCTTTCACATAAGAGCCTCCCTCTATAAACACTAGGAGTCCCCCTTCACATCAGGCCCCCCTCCATTCACTTTAGAGGCTCTTTCACCTGCACCATGAAAAGGCATGGCACTGTGTGAAACTTTCGATGCAGCTCTGAACAAGCCAGAGGGCACCCTGGGTGAGAAAGGCTGATCTAGGCCATGTATGACAGCGCCACACTTCTGGGTGGAGATTACTGTACTGATCCCAACAATAAAGTTATATCCCCATGTGGAAGTGGCCATTGTGTGACTGGGGGCAACTATGAAGCGCAGAGCTTCTACCCTTATACCTTTTTTTTTTATTGTTTAATACACCTGCCATATACAAAGAATGAAAGGACAAGCAGCGGTCATTGAGCTGGAAAATGTATGTTATTCTAATTATTAGGAAATAAGGAAATATCTTACAAAAATAACACTCAAAGGAAACCAACTTGGCGGCAGTTAAGAAAAGCACTTCCCCGTCTTTATTTACATTTTGTACTGCAATGTGAGCCTCTGTTTAGTTACTATAGTAAGACCACACAGGTTTGGCTTGAGAGCAGCATTTAGTAATGCAGACGGGCCAGATCCATCTGCAGCTTGTCTGCTTATTAGACGTTCTCAAGGATAACACAGGGAGCAAATCAACAGACTGAAACAATATTGCTGTCTCTACAAAGCCTGGTAATGAGGGTATAACATTTCATCACATTTATATTAAAAGCATTGATTTTCTTATTACAGTTACTTGAGTCTGACAATGCTTCTGGAAACAGAAGACGATCAGCAAGTCAGTCGATAGACTAATGTTCAGCTGCGACACAGCGCCACCAATGAGCAATTGTTACAATTACTGACATTCCACAGGACCAGCTTTCTCTAAGGGGGCAAAGCTAGTCAAGCAAGTCAATTGTATTCATTTTATCTTGGAAATGTAAGAGAATAGAAGTTATGGTGACCCTACTACACGTAATTGGCTTTACTTTTCTTTTGGGTCACAGGAGTACATTTTGCTTTAGACAAATCTGTGTAGTAATACAGATGAGTGCCGCAAACATCTGTTATAAAACAAGGAAAACAGGACATCTTAATATATTGTCCATTCAGACATAATGCTCAGTGACTGTGCGAGCTGCTATGATGGTTGTCACCAGTGGTGGAGGTAAATGACATCTGGCCTTGTGCTTATTTAATTCCACCAAGACAAACTGACCAGAAACCAGAAGCAGTAATAGTAATGTGATCCATAGGAAGCAGTCATCACACATTCTCCACATGCTGCAGAATTTTTAAGCTGTACCACGGAGAATACACAAATAATGCCAATTCCACTCATTCTAATCCTTATCAGCTCATCGAGCCATTTAAACTTGGAAGTGTCCTTTTCTTGGTGCTGGCTGTGCCTCACTACAACTGACTAGACTCGCGTGCTTGTTTGGCACTGTAAATCATAACCTCCTGGCCTCCGGGATTAACTGTGTTCCTGTGTTCTCTTTTTTAATTAGCCAAACACCACATCAGATGAAGGACTCTGTTCAAGGACAGAACCAGCGCTGGCTGATCTCATCGACCAAGGCACATTTCAGATTGCACAGCGTTTATTCTCTCTGTCCAACATGAGGCTGGAACTGAATGAAAAAAACATAAGTGCTGTGACCAGCCAGGACTCCGGCTTCCTCCCACATATCCTCTACATCGCCATCTCAGGCTTTCATGCATTAAAGAACAACCTCAAAACCTGATCTAATGCCGGGCTCAGATCATGGCAGCAGACCCACACACTGAGCCCTGTGCTGCATATATTTATTATATGGATCAAATGCATAAGAAAAATAGATGACAATATGTAATTATACTGATTTTTAAGCCTCAAGAGAATATATATTTGATAAATATGCACTTTATTTTGATATATCTGCCTTAAGAGGTGCCTGAGACCTCACCTGTGTCTGGTGGATTAAAGCCATATGAAAAGACAGTGCTGTTACCTCTGTATCTGTGTCAGCAGCTAGGAACGAAGGCCTAGTCTGCACTCAGGGAGCAAAGCAATTGGGATTGCCATTGGAGTTTTTTTTGGGCTATGCCTTCATGCTGGATTTTGTAAACATGCTTTGTGTACATTACATGCTCTGTCTTATGTTCAGCACTGCAGATCTTTAAAGCACTAGATGCCTGTGAACTCTGCGCATTACCAGCACAAGCCAAACCGTCAGCTGTACACTGTGGGGTATTCACCACAGACTTTGCTTATGAATGACCACATGCAGAGGGAGGGGGCAGGGGCAGAGGCACAACACCGGAAGGAATGCTCGTCATAGACACTGGTCCAGTGCAGCTGGAAGCCAGAAGTGCAATTCCCATTGTATATTCTGTCAGCAGCTCGGTAGAGCTTATAGACGAGCATTAAAGGAAGGAAACCTGTAATGGCAGTTAGAGAAAATAATCCTAAATCAATGTGCCGGGAGTTAGGCTTAAATATTCCAGGTTGGTACTCTAAACTGCACATTGTGTTGGGGAATAATTAAGCCACACAGGTCCGTACCATGCCAGAGAATATTCCAATAGATAATCAGAGAAGGCGCCTTTCATGTGCCAGTCAATGTTAGTTTAGATTTTAACCACACTGTTTGAGATTATTTGGCATAACATGCATAGGAAGGTAAACCTGGTTTTGTAATGAACTCTAAGCTCTCAGTTGCCAACTTATCCCCTAAAATGAACTTGTGATTAGCGGATAAAAGGCAAGGCAACCTGTTTCGTTCAATTTCAGGCCATTTCAGCAGCTTATACTCGCCTTCTCTTCTCTGCTACTCCATTCTAGGGCTGCAGCTAACGATTATTTTCATAATCGATTAGTTAGATTCACTGCTGATACCCAGTACTTCCAGGTAAATGCAAGCACGTGACTCTCTTCCTTTCCTCATGATGCCACTTGGCAATTCACTGCTTAGCCCATCACAATAGGGCGAGGAGAGAGACCTCAGCCCTGTGTAAGCACCTACAAGGATCGACCTGAGGCATGGGGCATCTCCAGCTGGGTAGCAAAGGTAAAGTAAGTGTAAGGGAACAACAGCAACTCAGCCACAAAGTGGTAGGCCACATAAAATGACAGAGCGGGGTCAGCGCATGCTAAAGCACACAGTGCGCAGAAGTCGCCAACTGAGTCAGTAGCTACAGACCTCCAAACTTCCTGTGGCCTTCCGACTGGAACAACAACAGTGCGTAGAGAGCTTCATGGAATGAGTTTCCATAGCCGAGCAGCTGCACCCAAGCCTTACATCACCAAGTGCAGTGCAAAGCGTCGGATGCAGTGGTGTAAAGCACGCCGCCACTGGACTCTAGAGAAGTGGAGACGTGTTCTCTGGAGTGATGAATCACGCTTCTCTGTCTGGCAATCCGATGGACGTGTCTGAGTTTGGCGGTTGCCAGAAGAACGGTACTTGCCTGACTGCATTGTTCCAAGTGTAAAGTTTGGTGGAGTGGGGATTATGGTGTGGGGTTGTTTTTCAGGGGTTGGGCTTGGCCCCTTAGTTCCAGTGAAGGGAACTCTTAAGGCATCAGCATACCAAGACATTTTGGACAATTTCATGCTCCCAACTTTGTGGGAACAGTTTGGGGATGGCCCCTTCCTGTTCCAACATGACTGCGCACACACCAGTGCACAAAGCAATGTCCATAAAGACACGGATGAGCGAATTTGGGATGGAGGAACTTGACTGGCCTGCACAGAGTCCTGACCTCAACCCGGTTGAAGCTGTTATGGCTGCAAAGGGTGGGCTAACTCAATATTGAACCCCATGCACTAAAGGTGCCCATACACTGTACGATTATCATACGAGAATCGCCGGAAATCCTGCGATCGTACGATAATCGCAAAGTTTATGGAAGGCGTGCGACCGTTTCTACTGTACGGTCGCACGTCTTCCGTCGAACAAGCAGGCTGGAAACCCCGCCGGGAATCGTATGATTCTCGGTGGGTTAGTGGCCTGCTTGTTCGACAACTGCCGAACGGGCCGGTGTGCGCACGCCCCTCATTGCAGTCATCGATGATCGCAAGTACGATCGGTGCAGTCATCGATGATCGCAAGTACGATCGGTGCAGTCATCGATGATCGCAAGTACGATCGGTGCAGTCATCGATGATCGCAAGTACAATCTGCCTGTCCAAGATAGGCAGCTCGTACGTTTTTTTTTTATTACTTTACAACCCTCACAAGACAAAAGTGTTGCGAGTGAAAATGCCACATCACATGAACATTTACTAACAATTTACTCAAACCATTTCCCCCTGAGTACGTTGCAATGTAGGATTGAAATGGGACTAAAGCTCTCCCAAAGTAAAAAGCATACACTTTAAGCTTTACCATGCCCTTACATTAGATAAGTCACACCAATGTGATTTTTTTTTTAAATCAGTGGACTCTGTTGATTATATTTTGGGGTAAATAGAAGGGGGGTGCAAACTAGACTTAGAGATTTACATAGTTACATAGTTAGGTTGAAAAAAGACACAAGTCCATCGAGTTCAAACCTAGAGAAGAAGAAAAACGGAACGCTATGCCCACAGTTGCCCACTGCTGATCCAGAGGAAGGCAAAAAAAACCCTATAAAGCTTGGTATAATTTGCTCCGATAGGGGAAAAAATTCCTTCCTGATCCCATAAGGCAATTGGATATTTCCTGGATCAACTATCTCTGATGCCTAATATACCTATAAGATTTAGAGTCAAAAAGGTCCAGGGACTCAAGTAATGACATAAGCAGGCCCGCAGTCGCAATGTAAAAACTGGTCTGGTCCAACAGTAGTATAGAGATATGAGAGCTGAATTGGTTAAACGGTGTTGTAGATCGCAGGTGCACCTGGTATAGGCAGAACTCCCACCATGCAGAAGATGTGCTTTTGGTATTTGACTCATCAACTCTGGAAAACTAAAAAAATATTTCACCCTTTGCCTGCAGTTGTACTTTAACCTTATAAATGTTCTTAACTTCCCCTCATTTGTACACCAAAACCGGCGCAATAATAGCATCCAACATTGAGAAAGCATTTAGGAATGCATGTCAGTTTTTAACATTTACCACAAAATAAACTTTCTATCTGTGACAGGGTCAGGTACAATGTGACCAGCACTGCGCTACTGACAAAGATATTTCATATCTACTTCTACAAATACAAATGTGCTTACACTTGCCAGATATCCGATAAATTGGGTTTATCGTTTACGGAAAAACTAAGTGAGCGATTTATTCATTACACAACCTTTAAATGGGAGAGCAGAGAATGATAATGAATCAGATCTAGCTACCAGTAAGCAGTCGTAAGTCATTAAGACCGAACGTCACTTTTTTTTTTTATCACGCATTGTTAAACTTAAAGTAGAAGCTATAAAAGAACTTGGAAAGATCATGAAAAGGCATTACTGAAAAAAAAGCCTCGGAGATGAGTAACTCTAACCATAAATTAGTACATTGCATGGAAGCCACGTGGGCAAAAATGATGACCAATTCTGATGGCTAAACAAGCCGATGTTCTAAAGCAGTGATTCTCAAACTTTCTAGGGTCGGGACCCCTTGGTAACATTTGCCAAGTTGTGGTGACCCCCAACGTAGTGCTGGACTCCAGAATTAGTAAGGCACTGGACTTGGGACTAAAAATAGAAGCACACTCACAAGAATACAAGCCCGCCCCTGCTACCTGCTTCCCTGCTCTGTCTCCATGCAGCCTTCTCAGCCCCAGCACTGCTTAGACTCAGAGCTCACATTGTATGGGAGGCAGGAAGACACCAGCGGCTGTGAATAGAAAAGGCCTGCTGTGCACACTCCCCGGCCACTAGATGTCGCTGCAGCGGCCATGGAGTGTGTATAGCGGCACTTTTATATTCACAGTATCTGCTATCCTCCCGCTGACTGACACTGCTGTGCTAGGAGGATGCTGAGGAGCCTCTCACCTAGCGCAGCAGAAGTGGATTCTGCAACCCCCTCAACAGTTAGATGCGACCCACTTTTGGGTCGCGACCCACAGGTTGAGAATCGCTGTTCTAAAGTATAATTTGTACAGACACAGCAAAGTCTGATACACTGTATTTCTAATCACAAATTTTGCCCCAGAGTTTGGTTTATACTTGTGGTAATACATTTTATAGTTGTATTGTATAATACATGGGCACAGTGAATAACTCACTGGATTATGCGCATGTGTCTTCTACACACATTTAGTGACCACTTTATTAGGAAGACCTGCAGTGAATTATGTGGCTGCAGCTGGAAACAAAGCATGCTGAGGAGGTTAAGGGATACAGTTGTTGCTTGATCAAGCATTAGAAAGCAGAAGACTCCTGATCTAAGCAAATGCTTGATGGTGCCACAACTCAAACTGTGGCCACCTGGAATTTTTACACACTACAGCCTCTAAAGCAGGGGTAGCCAAACTCTGGCCCTCCAGCTGTGGTGAAACTACAAATCCCATGATGCATCTCTCTCCGGGAGTCATGTCTGTGGCTGTGAGAATCTTCCAATGCCTCATGGGATTTGTAGTTCCACCACAGCTGGAGGGCCGGAGTTTGGTTACCCCTGCTCTAAAGCCTCGGTTCTGGTGGGTCGTGAGCCAAAACTGGGTCGCAACCCCGTGTTTAGTGGGTCGCCTCATGCCTTCCACTTTTCTAGGGGAAAGGCTTCTCAGCCTCCCCCTAGGGCAGCACTGTCAGTTCTCGCGCCAAGCAGCCATTTAATCGAACAGACCTGTGCGATTAACGCTTCTACCATGCAAACGCACCTACTATGCACTGTAGTGTGGGAGGTGCGTTACGTTGTCATTCGGCACCTCAACACGCCTCCCACCCACAGTTCAATCGCCTGCACCGAAACGTGCGGTATTGCAATGCCGTGTGTTTCATTGCAGTGCAACTTGGGTCGCAACTTAAAGACCAAGGACAAATGTGGGTCCTGAGGTTACACAGGTTGAGAACCACTGCTCTAAAGCATAGATTATTTACGTTTTTATGATTACAGACCCCAGTGGATTGCCCAATATGTCCCTATACCGCACTCAACAGACTATTGAAATCATCACCAGATCTTTTAGTTACCAGAATGACTTTTAAAAGTTGTTCATAGCTTGGTTTTGCTTTACATTTGGATAGCTAGGAACAGAACAGCTAAACCAAAATCATGAGGATTTATATAAAACCCGCAAATCACAAATACAAAGCTATATGCAACTACAACCCCAATTCCAAAAAGTTGGGACGCTGTGTAAAATCTACATAAAAACAGAATGCAATGATTTGCAAATCTCAAACTCATATTTTATTCACAAGAGAAAATAGAAAACATATTCTGAGAAAACGTACAATTTGAAGAAAAAACAAAAAGTAATTTTGAAATTGATGAGAGCGACACGTTTCAAAATAGTTGCGACAGAGCCATGTTTACCACAGTGTAGCATCCCCTCTTCTTTTAACAACACTGGGAACTGAGACCAGTTGCTGGAGTTTTAGGAGAGGAATGTTGTCCCATTCTTGGCTGATATAGGATTCTAACTGCTCAACACTCCTGGGTCTTCCTTGTTGTATTAATAATTTCAAGATGTGCCAAATATTGTCAATTGGTGAAAGGTCTGGACTGCGGTCAGGCCAGTTACACAGCCAGATTCTTCTACTACGAAGCCATGCAGTTGTCATAGATGCAGTATGCGTTTTAGAATTGCCCTGCTGCAATAGGCAAGGCGTTCCCTGAAAAAGATGTCATCTGGATGGGAGCATATGCTGCTCTAAAACGTGGATATATCTTTCAGCATTGATAGTGCCTTTCCAGATGTGCGAGCTGCTCATTTCATACAATTTCAAAATGACCTTGTTTTTTTTTTTCTTAACCCCTTCGTGACTGACGACGTACAGTGTACGTCGCCAGCATCGGGGCTGTTTAAACAGACTCCCGGCGACTTTTGCCGCCGGGACTCTGTTTAAACTTGTAGAGCCGACTGTCGGCTTTACAACAGAAGCGATCCTGGCGACTTACCTGTCGCCAGATCGCTTCTGATAAAATGTGGAATATAACATGGGTGCAAAAATTGAAAAAAGGGCCTCAGTCATGAAGGGGTTAAGATGATATATTTTCTCAGTTTAAACATTTGATATGTTTCCTATTTTCTATTGTGAAGAACAAATGAGTTTATGAGATTTACAGATCCATTGCATTCTGTTTTTAGCTAGATTTCACACTGCGTCCCACTTTTTTGGAATTGGGGTTGTAGGAAGATTTTTGTAGCTGTTTTCATGCAATCCAAGCATGGAATTGGGGTTCAGTTACCGACAAGGTCACTTGCATGTCACCTGACATTAAGTTGATTTCATGTAGAGAATCTGGTTTCAGTTGTTTTTAAAAATGTCAGAGATTCATTCCTAAACCACCATCATCTGCTTGCCATGGGGAACGTTGCCAAAAACAACCAGAAAGTCTCCCACTGCTCAGATAAACATTGTATGCACCCCTAGTATCACAGGAATGAGCAATCTTTTTGTCATATACTGTTCAGTGGTTGAGCCAAGTGTTGATATCACAGGGAAGGAGAACACATTGTGCATGTGCCAGTTGTGAAAAAGGATGAGCACTCATTCCTATGATGCTGGGGGCACATTCGATGGACAGCATGCCCCAGCTTCTATGCCCAATGTTTTTTTTTAAAAGGGAACAACGGGGGATGTACAGCACTCTCAGGTGTAGTGGGGCTTATGATGTAGCTCAAGGTGTGCAGATGGAGGTGTCCTACAGAATAACACGAAAAAAACAAGAGCGCCACAACCTAGCGCAATAAGTCATGGGATTATGAAAACTGGACAATTAGATATTAGAAAAATGCCTGCATTGAGAACAATGAAGGTATGGTGTTAATTAGGCAAGTGTAGGTGAAAATGCATTAAGGTATTAATACAGATGCAGACTCTGATGGATGCCTCAGGATGCAATGCACTCTTAAGGGGATAATTTGTCTGACAGAGAAGCATGCAAGACCACGACCAAAGTGAACCTGTGCGGGTAAACAAGGTTTATACATAAATAAAACATGCAGTCACATGATTTAACTGGAAGGAGAGCCTTAGGTCCTCATTAAGTAGGATCTACTGCTTTCCTTCAAGCTCAATCATGCAAGTTCATCTTATTTATGTATATACCTTGTTTACCTGCACAGTTTCACATGATCAGTCGATTGGTCGTGGTCTTGTATGCTTCTCTTTCAGACAAGTGATCCCCTTGAGAGTACATTGGAATCATTTCCTGCATCCTAAGACATCCATCAGAGTCTGCATCTGTATTAATAACCTGTGAGTGCATTTTCACCTCCACTTACCTAATTACCACCATACATTGAGGTTATTGCGCTAGGTTGTGGCACTCTTGTTTTTTTTAACAAAGGGTTAAAGATCTAGAAGCTCAGCTATGCATAGTATGGTGATAAGGGAATCACAGTGTGTCCAGTTTTTGCATGGTGACGGACTCTTTGAAATTGCTAAGACTAGCTTGCATTCTGTCCGAAAGGAATGCTTCAGAGAAACATAAAAAGGTAAGGACTTAAAGTATTTTCCGTTATGTTGTGTGAATGTGAACACAAATAGAGGAGTCTACTCAAATCTGACTCAAAAGGTGGATAGGCACTTTAGGGATGAAAATCTTCTATTCCCTCTGTGTCATATTGGGAATTTGTATCTCACAAACACCACAATGATTCCTATACAGGATCATTATATTAATGTTCCACTGCATGTGGTGCTGCAAGTGAAATCTGTGGTGGAAGCAATCTTTTCCAAGAAAAGCTACAAGCGGTTGGGTCACTACATGTTACTACATAGTCATAGAGGGACCCCAAACAAATGGAAGACGTCTACTTCCGCTGAAGATCCACCTTTATCAGTCCAAACTCCTACAGATGTATACTGTTAATCCAATCCTGTGACCAGGTACTCTTGCCAGGCTGTAGAGTTTAGTGGCCTCACTTTCAGCCCATAAGTCTGATCAAAAGTTTAGTCTCCTCTTGTCACCAGCTTGCTAACTGCCCAGTGAAGGAGCAATTCCTTAACTATTAACAAAAATGTATCTTATTTGTGTATCACTCGGTTGTAGATCCTCAAATCATCTCTGAATTGGTGCTGACACTGTTCTTCCTTCTGAAGGGGGTCTACTTTTGTTCCCCATGGTCCCTGTGTGTGTTGTAAAGTAGTCACCGCTCCAAGCTTGCTCCCGTGATAGACTACAATCTCATGTTTAGTTTACTCATTTGTACTGATATTGTAGAGCGGTGACTACTTTACAACACATACGGGAACTATGGGGAACAAAAGTAGCCCCCCTTGCAGAAGGAAGGACAGTGTCAGCACCTATTCAGAGATGATTTGAGGATCTACAGCCAAGTGATACACAAATAAGATAGTTTTATTAATATTTCGGGTACTTAAATGCATTTTTAAGATTTAACTCCTGAGTTCAGTATCACTTTAATCAAAACAGTGATGTTCCTTCACTGGGCAGCTTGCAAGGTGGAGACAAGGAGGAAACTAAACCTTAAGTTATTGGGCTCAAACTTCCTATTAGCAGGCTTCCAGAGTTATATTGACAGCACTATACAGTGGGCCAGCACCTGGTTGGTTCACAGTGCTGCTTCTCCCTCTGTTAGTTATGCAATGCTTAAGGAAACATGATTATATATTACATAATAATAAGAGTCAGAACATTACATCAGTATGAACAGCAAAAGTGGAAAAAAACCCCCTCAACTTTGAATACAGAGTTAGAATTTTATTTTCATACATACAATGTATTAACATTATGGACGTGTATGTCAGCAATAGAAAATCACAACTGTTAAATATCTGAAACCGTACTTTAAATGCACGCCGATATTTATGAGCTACCAGAATTTGCTCTAAAAATGAAACCAGGCGATTTGTCCTTTGGAGTGAAGCATCCCATCGCATGCTTTGGTGTCAGGAGTCAAGAGATTAACTACTAATAAAGGATCAAAGGACGGCATAGCTATTTGAATTTTGATATTAATTACTTAAGAAAAGCTTAATGTAGTGAGTTAAGTAAGTAATAGAGCAGCATATACATAATGTAGTAATAAGCCAGTTGTAAACCATGAATAAATTGTACGAAAGGAGGGCTTTGACCCTTTACCAAGTCTACACTGCTAGTACCAGAGAGAGCTGCGATAGGCCAAGCTCATTTCTCAGAGCTGCAGTTGCCACCAACCTACATCTCTCCTCCGGGGAATCCATTAGTCAGCAGGACATACCAGTGTTGTACTACCTGCCATCTAGTAAACTCTCCATAGGAGTAAATACATCCAAGCCTGTGACAACAGTGCCGCAGGCTGAAATGCCAACCTTGACCTGTCAATGTTTTGTCAAGAATGAGACCTACGTCTTTTCTGAAGCAACAACCTGGAAGAGGAATAAAACCTTCCCCACGGCATCCAAATGGGGGGAAAAAAACACTGCAGGGTGGGTTTGCTCTTTAATGGGAACGCTCAACCATGGGCTGTACACAACATTCAATGAAGGGAACATCATTTGAAAGCATTACACAGAAATTACTTATTCAGGAAAAATAAGCAACACCTATAACACAAACATCTTTACATCACGTTTTTAAAGAACACACAATGGCAGCTCAGAGATCGATGAAATCAAAGTATGAAACTGCCACATTGTAAGTATACAAAAAAAATTATAATGGATGTCTTGTCCTACATTCTCACAGCAATGTAAAACACCGAAATCTGTTAAAAGTCTGTTAAAAGTCCCTGTGTGTGTTGTAAAGTATCCACTGCTCCAAGCTTACTCCTGTGATGGACTACAATCTCATGTTTGGTTTACTAATTTGTATTGCGATTGTAGTCCATCAAAGGAGCGATCTTGGAGCAGTGGCTACTTTACACCACACATACGAACCATGAGGAACAATGGTAGCCACCCTCCAGCAGGAAGGAGAGTGTCAGCACCAATTCAGAGATGATTTGAGGATCTACAGCCGAGTGATACACAAATAAGATACATTTCTGTGAAGTACATGAATGCATGTTTATGATTTAACTCCTGAGTTTGTCACTTTAAATAGGTCAAACTTGCTCCAGTCTTGAGGCCTTAGCCCATTTTGAGGATGAATTGAGTTCCCATTCTTTTCAATAGCTTAATATTTATTTTTAAAACAAATGGCAGTCTAACACAGACTGTGAATTGTCCATTGTTTACAAGCATTTTCTTTATGCTGCAAACTATTTCAATAGTACAAACTCCGTTTGCTGCTGTTCCTTCATTCTCCAAGCACAAGCTGAGGGCAGAGGAGGTGTATACTAACTATATTTCTAAACTGCAGAGAAAATTCAGGTCACCATTCTAGCAGGGCTGTAAATCCCCAGAACTGGATGGAAAGAACCCCCCCCATTTGTCTGATGAAGCTCAGCTCTAAAGTAAATCTGTTATGACAGAAATATGGGTGAAGCTGATTTAAAAAGGTGGTCATGGCTATCCTTTGTTTTTAATGCTTCATCAAAGATAGGGAGAAAGCATGCAGGTCAAGTTTTCTCACTTCACTGGCTACACGTGGGTTTCTGGATCAACAAATAGTGAAGACAAAGGATGAGGATGTCTGCAAGGGTGCCAACAACTTAAGAAAAAAAAAAAGGCAGTTTTGGCAGCTCACACATTTGTATTTGAAATAATAACCCATTCAACTTAAAACATGTAAATTTATGTAAGCATTTGAGACTTTTAAAACTCATTTTAAATCACAGTCATGGCCAGCCCGTCCTAAATTGTTTTCATACATATTGGGCCCAAACTACATAGGTGGTGATTAGCCGAAGATCAAAGATTCATCCAGATTAATCACAGCCATGTAAAATAGTGTAGTGATCACTAAAACAGTCCGGAGGATCAGAAGTCATTGGGGGTTATTGGGACAATTTATAAAAACAGGTAAAGTCTCCACTTCTGTTGAAAAATCGTCTGCCTCTCAGGAAAGCTGGATGCATGTCACCACACCACAATGCTGGAGAACATCTTGAACGCCCAGCTTACCTGCGAGGTCCAGTGATAATCCATGCCCCCCAGAAGCATTGAAAGCCAGGGCTGAATTTATATATATGTTTTTTCATAGGTGCTTGTAGGTACTAATAATATTTGGGGGATGAGATTTCAGTAAAGCGGATCTTTTACTTTTATGAATAATAATTATTTCACCCTGCAAAAGATACTACTATTTTTTTTGTATTACGTTTTTAAACAATATTCTACATATTTTGCAAGAACTCCAGAACACATTTTAGATTCCGGCTTGTTTTTATTGACAATACTGGAAACAGTTTGCCATGGTCTGTTACTATTTTTCAAAATGGTGGCCACATTTTATTCATTACAAGTATTTCTATATAAAGCCATCACTTTGCATACTATTCATGCACATCAGTCCCTGCCCCCTCGCTTACAATCAAATCTCATATTCATACTAGGGGTAATTTTGCCAAAAGACGATTGGCCAGAATGTATGTAAGGTGTGGGTAGAAACCGGAGTACCTAGGGGAAAAAAAAAACCCAGGCAAGTGAAGGCAGAACATGCAAACTCAATGCAGATAGTGTCCTGGTTCAAAGCAGGGACCTCAGTACTGCAAAGCATAAGCGTTAACCACTATACACGGTGCTGCCCTAATTGGTGGTTCTATGAAGAAACATGAGGTGATGAATCCATATACCCTCAATAGAACTATATATCTAATCATGTTTCACAGGTGGTCATAAAATGGCTAGCTTGGAAAATGCTTGTGTAACACTAGTATTAATGAGTATTCCATTGTGTACTGGCAGGGGGTTAGATGTGAATGCAGCGCTGAGCATGACATGTACTTTTTTGAAAGCTGCTATTCAGCCAATTGGACATGTAACAGCACAACATCGAAACACTACAAAAGGGTAAAAAGGTATATTGATGGCTTATTTATATTGCCAGTTGTGATTTTCAACATATTTTGTCCTACATATGGAACAGTAAATGTCATTAACATTCTACATAACAAAGGTGTAAAGAAGATTTCTTGTTTTATTATATGAAGTGGTTGGGAAAATTACATTTTCAGGTAAATAAAAATGAGAGAAATAGAAACAGACCATATAGCAGCTATTATAAATCATTTCAAATGGAAATGAGCATGTAGTAGGCTTTCCAGAATGAAAATAAAAAACAGCAACAATAGACAGGCTCAGCATGGAGTCTAACAATGAACTGCAGCACAACAGATCATCAACTTTAAAACACATCAATAGAAGCTTCCCGTCTTTGGCAGCATCGCTGTAGCAGTGTTCCTATTCTTACAGCAGTGATAGTAAAATGGTATTAACATGGTAACTACTTTTGGAGCCAATAACCACAGAATGAAGCTGTGAGGCAGATCCAACTAATTAAGGGTTTGTTGATATGGGCACTGGAATAGAAGAGCATGCAGCCCCCATGTTTCTTGGCAGGTAGGTATTCCAACCCTTCAAAAAATGTTTTTCCTTTTGGGAAGCAATTGAAGTCAATGTCCGGCATGCTTGAATGTGTTATTACATAATCTTCAGTCTGGCACAATGAAATCCTTAACTAAACAAATGCTGACATTTATCCTAAAGCGTTTTGGATTGTTGCACACTAGTCAGTCTGGCAATTGGAGGGCACGTGTTCCCTTGGTGGACAAAATGCCATCTGAACAGGCCCTTATAGATGTCAGGTGACATCTAATACTTTAGATCTAGCTAGACAGTGAAAAATGATTTGTTCTACAGTACAGAGTAATAACATTGGAGTTGTCATATTGTTTAACACTAAAGTTTTTGTAAAAAAAATGTAGGATGGTTCGTATACGAGTGGCAGCTATCACTGAACAATGACTGGTATTTAATTACCTAAAATTTGTTTTTTTACCAATATATTTCCGAATAGGGAAAATGAAATATGTACTCCCTCCATCAGCAACTGGAACAGAAAAATGATGGTGCTCACAGGTCAAATTCATTAAGATCTATGAAACACAGACAGTTTGTGGCTCTTTTTCCATAAGTTTCAAAGTCAATTGCCCAGGAAGCAATGAGAACTAGAAACATTTTGATAACTTTTGTATAATAATCTCATTTTATTTTGCAATTTGACCTCGCAGAACAGAAAAAAAGCAATTAAAAATTGGCTGCAAGCTAGAGCAAGTTTTAGAACAGGGGATCTGTATTATCATAGGCATTGTGCCAGCCAAAATTTCTAAGACTTTCAGTTTACGTGTCTGTCTAATGTCTTATCCTCACCTAATGTCATGTGGCAAAATATACAAAACAATGTGGGGACATTTCTAGATGTTTTACTCAAAAGGCTTGTTATTTATAATTTACATACTTATTACTATTTCATGAGGTTATGTAAATAAGTTAACCTGCGTTTCTTCACAAATAGAAATGGCCTAGTTTTCAGCTTATCCAGGTCATAGAAATCCTTACGAGTGCAAGCAGCGTTTCCCAGTGCATGCAAATGTTTCCCTGCATACCTCTTTGGCATACTCTCTATGGAAAATTAGGTGTCTGGCAATTCAGGATTACAGCTGCTGATTCTTGGAGTCATGGTGGTGCTGGCTCAAGTGGTTGGGGCATCTTATATAGATGGAACGCTTGTGTGGAACTGTCTCAGCTATATTTAAACAAGATGTCATTGGGACTATGAAGAACATGTTGGCGCTATAGTATCTGCCTGTTGAACTAAACCCCCTGAAATCATCTGTTAATAGGTTCAGTATGAGACCAAGCATAGAAAGCCCTTGGTTGGCTAGTTCAGCTGATACCTCTATAGATAAGCAGCAAAAAAAGAATTGGAAAGGTTAAAAGTGAGATTTTTATTTCCACAGAAGGATAATGTCAGCTTCCTTATACAACAAATCTTGCAGTGTCTCAAAACAAAAATTTTAAATTCATTCAAAACCACCGATTGGTTCTTGGAGGCTAATACCGTAAAATGTGCCTGGACAGCCACTTCAGCCAAAGGCTGAAAACCTCATCAGCCTTTGGCCAGCAATGGGAGAGAATTGGATGAGATAACAGCATACATTAACTTTGGCACAGTAGCAGCCAGTTCAAATGTTGAACCAAACATCAATATGGAATGGTAACCAAGTCCTACTCTGAGATAGGATACATGTCTCTTTCAAGCTTTGTAGAAATAAAGGCATTCCTGGATGATATGGCAGTATAAGATATCAGCAAGAAAAACCTAGTGTCTATGAAGAAATCCAGGATGGTGTACCTTCACCCATCAATGTTTTGTCACCTATGGTAATGTTTTTTAGAAATGGATGGTTTTCCATTTGACAGCTCAGAAGCTAAAACCTCACCGGCACAGGTCCACTAACCACTAACTGTCCAGTAAAATCTCTATCCTTATTCAATTTTTGTCCAATCACATGCAGAGAATGTGCATTGTTACCCTTTGTACAACATCTGCTAGGATCACCCGTTAGATGCTCCAAAATGCATAGGACATTCTAATGCTAGTCATTTATTGAATGTTCCGTGAGGATTGTGGTTAAGCAGCAACTTATACGGCATCTAGAATCCTCCTTCTCTTCATCAGGTCATTCTCTGGGACATAATCACAAGTCTAAGAGTGGTCATGTCAGGAAGAAAAGAGACGAGAACTATGGGGTTAAGGCTTTTCCCCATAGTTCCCCTTAGGGTAACGGGAGGACACAAACTAGCGTCCTCCCGTCACCCTAGGCTCAGTATACCGCGAGCCGTAGCTCGCGGTATACTGAGACGCTGCAGCTGAAGCGGATCCCGACAATTATGCCGGGATCAGCCCAGCTGCGTGACTGACAGCTGGCTCTGCCTATCTAGAGGCAGAGCCAGCTGTACCTGCCCCGTCCAGTCAGCGCTGGCGGATCGGGGAGGGGGGAATCCAGCCCCTCCCCTGTTACAGCAGAGAGCCGTGACAGGATCGAGAGGTGAGCGAACGCCGGTATGTGTTTGCTCACCTCCCGATCTACTGATCCGACCTGTGACAGTCTCATTGTCACAGGTCGGCTTAGAACTATGAGGTGAGTGAAAAGCACTCACCTCATAGTTCTCCTTTAACCCTGATAAAATCTGTCACGTCTTCTTCCTAATCCACCTTAAACATTAAAAGCTTTTCTCCTTCTTTCTCCAAATTAAACCATTTGTGTGATGCTGCTTACTTCTGAAGTGTGGAACAAATTGTTACTTTATCTCTATATGGTTAGATTGTCAAAAGAAGCTGGTTACATTGCTTGGTAAATGGCTAGTCTTAGTTCAAGCTTTAAAACATGGCTACCGTACCAATGTGGGTTCAACTGAACACTAGAAATTACATTAGTATTAAACCCTCATCAATAAAGTTCAGGTGTCCCTTCAGATCACTTTCAAATATTTTTTAAAAAAAAGCTTTCTTACCTTTCTGAAACTTGACAGCTGCTGTCTCCCTATCCCAGCATTTCCCTGAATTTCTGGCTGTGGAGTGCACACTATATTATCGGTTGACCCCCCTGACGTAGGGACTCCCATGTTTCCTTGACTTGTGTTTCTCCTATAGTGCCATGTGCTCTCTGTTTAACACCCACTGGACATAGGGAGCCTTCTTAGTAACTATATGCCTGCTCTGGCCACCAAAAATATTGACAGCAGCATTGGAAAATGCTGACAAAGGTTAATTGAAAAAAAATTAAAAAAAATTATATGACTCAAAATTAAAAAAAAACTTTTTCTGCTGATCCCTCTTCCATCACATTCCTGAAGTGGAGAACCAGCAGAAAGTGAGAAGGATTTTTTTTTTTTTACAATAAACTTTATTTGCCAGCTTTTTCAGAGCTGCTGTCAATCTAAGAACTGGTGATGGGTGTAGCCATCTGGTTACTGAAGAGGTGGCCTGTACCTAGAGCTGGTGGACGTGCAGCTGTAGTCCTGGCTGGGAGCATGCATAGTCATCCATCAGACGAAGTGTAGTTTGCAAGAGATCCGAGTTCCCATTCTTCTGAACAGATGGCTCTGAGAAGGAAATCAGTCGACGTTTCTGAAAGCCTGTGATGCTACCACATAATATTTATTATTTTATAGGTTTATTAACACTTTACGAGAATAATATGACTGGGACATGTGCACAAACGTTCTCTTTATAAAGAAAACTGTCAGAACATTCGTTACTTAGCTTAACCAAAGCCGGTCTCCAGATTTAAAAGCATGCAGGGCAAAGTAACAGGTTCACTTTAATCCTCCCCAGCAGCACATATACGCCTTTCCTTCACTCTCCTTGCACTCCATTCAGCTCCACAGATCAAAAGGAAATGCCCAGTACTTCTATGTATGCAGCAACATGTGACAACGCTAGGACAATCACTAACAGGGAAATCCCCAGGCTGGGTGTCACCTGCTGGGACATGATCACGCACGCATGTAGTGACTTCACGGGCACTTAACTGCCGGCTGCTAACTCCGTGATGGATACAAGCAGAGAGAAGAGGAGACTTCACCCATACCTTATCCCACCAGGTCCCCACCTATCCTACAGCTGTCGGGCACTCGGACCAGGACTGGGTGCTCCACTTTTCAGAGGGGATGAGACCAAAATGACTGAGTCCTGGCCAAAAAGATGCAGGAGAGTGAAGGACATGGGAGTATGTGCTGCTCAGGAGGTGGAACATGAAAATAAACCCGCTGCTTTGACTGAATTTCCAACTGCAACCAAAGCACTCTTGTTTAGTGTACGTAATGGTTAGAATACATAAAGGATAATGCACATAAAAGGTAAGAACCACAGTCAGCTGCCTCTGTGCCTATAGAGGACATTTTTCTTCTCAGAGTTGTAACAATTATCCTCTAGACAGGAAGTGAGGACATTTCCCTCAAGACAATTTATTATTGCTGATTACATTCCTGTTGAAGGGATTTCCCCACAATTTCTATTTGCACATTCACCAAATAAACAGGAAGTGGCGATATTTTCCCTCACCTCCTTTGCGGTCACATATACACAGAGGGATGGTGAATATCCCAAATGGGGACACACAGAGCAGCAGTGGCACAGTTTTGATGTCATATAAGGTCAGTCACCAGCACAGTACAGAAGCCTTGGCAGCACCAGATAAATAAGGTTATCTTTAATAAAGAAAAAAAAAAAAACCTCAGAGCATCCAATTCTATTTTTGAAAAAGAAATGAGCTGTCTTTTTGAGCTGTATCGTCCATGTACATGAACACTAATTTGACTTTCTGCATGTGGGCACTCCTACTGTTCATCATGCATTACTAGACACATCACATGATTTGCTGCCATAATGCAGTGCTTTCCCTACTGTGATCCTACAGGGAATGTCAATTAGCATAATGTAGTAGGGGGAGGACACAGACACATATCATTAGGGGTATCAGGTAGTCATTTTGCATATTAACTGCTCTGTCATAGCCAGCAAAATAGGCAAAGTGTTCATTTAACAAAACTCGTCATTCTTTAAAACAACACCTTGCTTTTTAATTAGACCAAAGTTTAAAAAATCTTCTAAACATTTCTCACCTACATCTCACTGCATAATACATATAAAACAAAGGCCCCTTCCAATAATGATGGGTATTGTCCTCAACCTGCTACAGAAGCCCGGTGTTACTTGAAATAGTCAGATCTTCATAAAACAAATGTTACAATGAGTTACAGTTCTGAAGCATTTTTTTTTTCACAAAACAATGTTGTGATGAGATATACAAATACATTTTAATCCATTTATGTATCAAACGACAGACTTAGAAAATTATTTCAAGTATCTTTTGTAATCACAGTGAAAATGTAAGACCAAAATGTTAATGACAAACTTTCCAAGATGAAAAAAAGCATACGTACCAAATTAAAAATCACAAAAAAATGCTTCAACGCATTTCCTTCATGTATTATGAATAGAAAGATTATCTTTAAAAAGTTATAAAAATTAAAATAAATTACATATTTAAGTACACTTTCCCTTCAAAGTGTTCTATAAAAATTCAGAACAGTGTACGATCTTTTCAATCCTCACGTGGAAATAAACGACACAAGGAACCCTAGGTCTCCATTCTGTAGGCGCTCCCGTTGTGTAGTGTCTATATTATTGGTTGAAATCTATAGCTCAAGAAGTCAGTAGACCCAGCTAATTGGAACCCATTGCTGCTCCACTCGTAACTTCTCAGCCGCTGCCTGGAGCTTTTCAAAGGCCTTGTCTAAGTTGTCATTTACAACGGTGAGGTCAAAGTAATGGTTGTAGGCTCTCATAACCCGAGCACTCTCATCAACTGTCTTCTTCAGATCTGTATCCTAAAAAACAGAAGAACAAACTGAAGTGTTACATGCGTACATAAACCTGCACCTGAGCCAAAAGAGGGCCCAAGTGACTACAGTTGCTCAATTAACAAAATTTTAACCAAAAAAGTATATTCCTCATTTTCACAGCTCTTGCTATGAAAGATTTTTTTTTAAATATGTGGTGGTTAAACCTCTTTTCTTCCAGATACAAAGAGTACCCCCTTGTCCTTTGGCGTTACCTTAACAACTTTGCACCAAGTTACTATATTGCCCATATACAGTCATGCATAAAAAGTACACCCTCTTTGAAATCTATGGTTTTAAGTATCAGGCCATAATAAAAAAAAATCTGGTGTGTAACTGGTTTTAAAATTAGGTAAATACAACCTCTGATGAATAACACATGAAATATTACATAGTGTTAATATTTATTTTACAAAAAGCCAAAATTGAGAAGTTATGTGTAAAAAAACTAAGTACACCCGCACTACAGTCATAGGAATTAAGAGGCTAAGTAGCAGCCAGGTGCTGCTAATCAAATGCTATTGATTAATTGGATTATCAGCAAGTGTGACCACCTCTATAAAAGCAGAAGTTTTAGCAGTTTTGCCGGTCTGGAGCATTCAGGTGTGTGTGCGCTAACATAATGCCAAGGAGGAAAGACATCAGCATTGCTCTTAGAAAAGCAATTGTTGCTGCCCATCAATCAGGCAAGTGTTATAAGGTAATTACCAAACAATTTAAAGTCATTCTACAATGAGGATGATTATTCGCAAGTGGGAAACATTCAAGACAGTTGCCAATCTACCCAGGAGGGGACGCAAATTCACCCCCCAAGGTCAGAGCGTGCAACGCTCAAAGAAATTGCAAAACCCCCAAGAGAGTTACATCTCAGACTCTACAGCCCTCAGTTAGCATGTTAAATGGTAAACCTCATGGCAGTACAATGGGAAAAAGACTGAACAAGTATGGTTGTTTGGAAGGGTTGCCAGGAGAAAGCCTCTTCTCTCTAAAAAGAACATGGCAGCACAGTTTAGGTTTGCAAAGTTGAATCTGAACAAACCACAAGACTTCTGGAACAATTTCCTTTGGACAGACGAGGCCAAAGTGGAGATGTTCGGCCATAATGCACAGCGATACATTTAAGAACCAAACACATGATATTTAAACACAAACATCTCATACTAGCTGTGAAGCACGGTGGAGGAGGGTGATGATTGGGGCTTGTTTTGCAGCCACAGGGCCTCAGTAAGATGCAGTCATTGAGTCAACCATGAACTCCTCTCTATACCAAAGTATTCTAGAGTAAAATGTAGGGCCATCTGTCTGACAGCTGAAGTTTGGCCAAAAATTGGTCATGCAACAGGACAATGATCCCAAGCCCACCAGCAAATCTACAACGGAAAGGCTGAAAGAAAAGAATGAAGGTGTTGCAAAGGCCCAGCCAAAGTCCACACATCAAACGATTGAAATGCTGTGGTGGGACCTTAAGAGAGCTGTGCATAAACAAATGACCACAAACCTCAATGAACTGAAGCAATGTTGTGAAGAGTGGGCCAAAGTTCCTCCACCACAACGTGAGAGACGGATAGTCATACAGAAAATGATTATGCCAAGGTAAGGTGGTTCTACAAGCTACTGAATCAAAGCGTACTTCGTTTTTCATACATAACTTCTCAGTTTTATCTTTATGTTTGTAAAATAAATAATGACACGGTGTAATAGGTGTTGCTGTTCATCAGAGGTTGTAGTTGCCTAATTTTAAGACTTGCCAAGGACCAGATAATTTTTATTATGTCCTGATACTTAGAACGTACACCCTCTTTGAATGCTATGGTTTTTTACCCCCACACGACTGTATATTGCAGCTTAGCAGTGCTTAGCTGATCCATAAAAGTAGCTAGTAACATTGTATATAGAGTCTATAAGTAATCTGGCACCACACCCCTAATATCCAATATGTACTATACAACAATTTTGAGTGGGGGCTTTAAGGGACCCATTCACACCAGTTGCAGTGCGTTCCGGCCGGCTCACTTTTAAGTGGGGCAGGAGGGGGCATGGAGGGCCATTGAAGTGAATGGCACTGTAGCCACGCCCTGCGACCACAATGCGATCGCAAGGCACATTGTGCCTGCGGTCCGGTGCGATCAAAATGCTGCAAGACTTAGCTATGAATGGAACAAACAGTCACTTGCCAGGCTGTGATAGCAGTAAAAACTAAATTTCTCTATAAGAGTCCAGCACCAACTTAGATCCACTTTAAAATAAATAAAAATTGAAACAAAATCTTAATGTTACTTACTTTGTTTTTTTTAAAAGAGCCTTTACTTTCTCTTTCCCAGATACGAAAGAGAGAGAAAAGTGCTGTTTCAGTAAAATGTACTAGGGAAAACATTTGCTACATATCTTTTTCAGATGCGGAGGTTATTTGGGGACAATACTGGGCACAAGGCACAAAAGCCTGCAATGTCACATTGTCAGAGTAATTGCACTAAGACCCTAAATCACAGTTTAATACAAATAAATTGCTCACATCACTCACTTAATTTTTATCAAAGGACACAAAGGAGAGAGCTATGAAATGAGCTAAATATCTTGTCACCGCGCTCGTCGCAGCCAAACTCAGCGACTGCACAATGTTTGAGCAATAACTGCATTAGTGCTTTCTACGTAACACTATCTGTGGATTAGTTTGGCTCACGCTCTCCCTTATATATTATACATGTGCAATTTAATTGGGTAAAAGCAAATGTGGAATCAACTCAATATAATCTGATGATCTGCCTCCAAAACATTTTTTGGCAGGTATTAAACATTTTTCGTTTAACCCCTGTGCTGGAATCTAGCAAGCTTGGCAACTGATCAAATGACTTAATTCTTACATAAAACACACAAATCGCTTGCATCTGCCATAGACATAGTACTGCTTTGTAATGAGGCCGAAACAAAGGGCAATCAGTGATCTGTTGATGGTTACCAGAGCGTGTATATAATCAGCAGGCCAATAATTAAAAGAGCAATCAATGACTTACAGTGAGAAGCTTTGTCGTGATTCCAGCATCCACCACGGCTTTGTGCATGGCACGCAATGTCTCTAACTCTGGAGCAGCGATGAACACTACATATGGCATAAACTCAGAAGTCCGCAGTACTTTTAATGCCTGAAGAGAAAAAAAAAAAGACAGCCGATCAGAGCATTGTTGCTGGGCATACGGCAAATTTCAAGCGATTTCAAATCATGTCAACCAATTTCCGTTCACAAAAAAACATAAAGAGGGCTCAGAGCATCTTATCACCAACAGTTTATGTATTTATATCTCTATGCCATAGATGCTGCCAGGTTGCCACGATCTATTCAATCATTTTTACAATCGAAAGCAAGTTAAAAACAACCTTGTGATTGGCCAGCTTAAAGTAAAATATACCCCAGTGGTTGACAGAAACCGGGATACAACAAAGACTTAAAATGCTCAATGCAAACAAAGCAGTGGGTCCGGATAACCTGCACCCCAAGGTACTTAAGGAATTAAGCCAGGTTATAACTAGACCATTAATCCTCATTTTTAAGGACTCCTTAATGACTGGTAGGATCCCCAGTGACTGGCGGAGGGCTACGGTAGTCCCAATATTCAAAAAGGGGGCAAGGTGACACTTAAGTGCATTTGAGTTGTGTGCTCCTATTCACACAGCATACAAAAAAGTTATTTAAAAAAAAAAAATTATATTTCTCATCTTTTAGATGTTTTGTTGCAGCAGGCAATGTGGGTGAATCCAGGTCTTTCTGAGCACCTTCACAGTGATCTGCCCTCAGGGCTTGTTCACGCCACAAACAGTACGTTCCAGAGCAGTCAGCCTCTGGAACGCACTTTATTGCAACCTGGCTGGCTCCCTGCGTTCAGGGGCTGGATGGGGCGTGGCAGTGCATTGAAGTCAATGGCACCGCAGCCCCCCGCCCACATTAACGCCTGCGTTTTGGTCCAGCGCAATCTGCAATAATGCTGCAAGCACTATTTTTGTAGAAGGAGAAATAAGTAGAAATTTGAATCCCTAAGAGGCCAAGAAACCCTAGCCCAAGTAAAAGCGATTTAAACTGCAAGAAGTATTTTTAAATTCTTTCTATCTTATGCTATGTGAATGGGGACATGTGACAAATATAAAATAAGTGTTATACTAATCTGACTGTGAAAGTGGAAATACACTTTAAAAAGGAGAACTATGAGGTGAGTGAAAATCACTCAGCCTCATAGTTCGAGGCGACCTGTGACAATGAACTGTCACGTCGGCTCAGTAGATCGGGAAGTGAGCGAACACATACTGTCGCTCGCTCACTTCATGATCATCTCCCTGCAGGGATCCCCCCCCCGCTCCAATCCTCCAGCGCTGACTGGAGGAACGGATGGGGCGGGTACAGCTGGCTCTGCCTCTAGATAGGGAGAGCCCGGTGTCACTCACGCAGCTGGGTGGATCGCGACAGTAATGCCGGGATCTGTCCCGGCTGCGGCGGTCTCAGTATATCATGAGCTGTAGCTTGCAATATACTGAGCTTTAGGTCACTAGGGGACACTAGTATATGTCCTCCCGTGACCATTTAAGAAACTATGGGGAAAAACACTTACCCCATAGTTCTCTTTTAAGGTCTAGAAGGAAAGAGTAAAGGAAAAACTAAACACTTGTATGTAATGGTATAACATTTAATCCAGCAAGCTTTTCTTATTCTGCTTTATGGTCAATGATCAAATGGAGGGCTGGGTACAAACAAATTCTTCCACGGTCAGGTCCTGACAAGCAAAATAACCCATTTCCCATAGCAAAGAATGTAAAAGTGCTACCAGGTTACGTTCAGATTTGAACAGTGCCGTACTCTTCCATGAGAACACAATAGTTGTTCTTCAGTTCCGTCTGTTCTATAAAGAATAAGCAACCACTCCAGGTCAGTCTGTACTTCAGCCCCAGAACATCCACTCCAGTAATGATCTGCTTTATTCCCAGCTAAGTAGTATGCAGAACTTGAAGGACAAAGGCACTCTGGTGTACACTGAGTAGCTCCTTTATTGGAACAGTGATGTAAACACAGGGATGAAGGAAACCTGCGTTTCTTTTTGCTTTTTCAAAGAACCTCATGAAGACTTGCCAAATGCAGTGCGAGATGCATAAGTTTAATGTGTTCCCATCTTTAGTGCACCTTTCTAAGAAAGAAAAATGTAACATATACACCAAAGTGCCATAGTCCTTCAAACAAGAACCTCGGACATAATCATTCTTAACCATTGCAGTGGGGCTACCCCTACACTGCAAGGGTAAATTGCTTATTCTTGTCTACGGATGAAAATAAAAACGTTATACTCCTCAACCTCAAAGACAGCTGCAGCCTCTGCTGCCTCTCTCTCCCCTCCACGGTCTTCAGTGGAGTGGTCTAAGGTCCTGTGAGTCATCATGTCCTATATAGTGTATTGGACATGAGGACGCCGATGAGCATTCCAACACTGGAGTGGAGGAGGAGGCAGTCAGCAGGCTGTGAGGTTCAGGCGGGTATAACTTCTTTATTTTTGTGCCTAAAAACACACACT
>NW_017306272.1:6087758-6091279 GCF_000935625.1 Nanorana parkeri
GGGGGGGGGGGGGGGGGGGTAGCCCCACTGCAAAGGTCAAGAATAATTATGCCCAGAGTTTTTGTTTGAAGGACTATGGCACTTTGGTGTATATGTTAAATATTTTCTTCTTTAAGTGCTATAAGGAATAACATTTCTGAAATGCAAAACTTACCAAGTACTTAGAGCTACATGTAATCTAGGTCTCTGCTCTCATTCTTACCCACCCTTAATCTGGTCATACACATGGCAACTTCAACCACTTTAAAAGTACTGGTAAAAAGTACTGTCAGTAATTAATGAAATTAGTTGGCAACCCTAATCTGTGCTGGGCCAGCTCACTTTCCACAACATTTAAAAATTTTGAAAATACCATTACCTGTGGATTAACATCCAATATACACGTGCGGCCGGCCATTACTACTTCAAGGATTGAGTCTATTTTTGTGCCATAGAGATTCCCTTCATATTCTCCATGTTCCAAGTACCTTCCAGCTTTTATATCCCCTTCCATTTCCGATCTGCAGACAAATCTGTATGCATGCCCATCTTTTTCATCTTCTCTTGGCTTGCGTGAAGTGACTGCATAAGGTTGAGAAAGGGATAGCTGTTCACTGCATGTGCTCATCATACTCCAAAAGCCAAAATTAAGTTAAAAAAGAAGCAAACAATTTTGAGCATTGTGTTCTTCATAAATACTGGCACTTCATCAACCAACCTGGGTTCAGTAAACTAAAAGCAATGGCTCCCCAACATTCAGGAAGTTAAAAGAATCATTCTACGCATAACGTAATCATTTTTGAAGTGTCTAGGGTTCCCACTACACGATTCTCTACACTTCCAGGATTTTTTCTATAACCAGAAGAAAGGGAAAGTACGGGTGTTGACTGCAGCAGCCACTCTGAATTTCACTTTGTGACTTACCTTTGAGAAAAGGCTGAGATTTAAATTGTCCTTACAAGTCTTTACGTTTCCATTTAAAGCAGCCACAAAATATTGCCATGGAAACTGGAACGAACAGGAGCGCATTTAAAACCTGTCCTGTGTGTTGGGACTGTGTCAGGGACTTTGGTAAACTCACTGGTGGTTCAGCATTTTCACATTACGGTTTAGATCACCAAAACCATTTACACAGTCATTAGCAAGGCAGTCCGTCTAGGAACAGCGCACGTGTGGCAGCGAACACGTGCTGCAAATGGATAGAAAAGCCAGACCGATGGCTGTTTCATTTAGTGCTTTGGCGTTAGAGGAAGATCTCCAAGTAAACACTTGTTTTACCAAAGGAGTGATGTAATTGGGTAATGCCAAGGCCAAACGGCTGGTGGAATCAATGAAGAGGCTGACGTTATCAGTTTTTCACAAAAATGAGCTACCAGGGTCTTTCCTCTAGCTCTATCAGTTAATTTATAGAATTCTAGAGTAATGTTAATCTCAAATAGAGGGATATAAAAATATTGAGGGGAATTCATCGAAACGGGAGCAGACAGAATCTGGAGCAGATGCCCATAGTAACCAATCCGCTTACATCTTTATCAAAGCTTGAAAAAACTGAAGAGAGAAGATGATTGGTTGCCATGGGTAACTGCTCCAGATTCTGCCTGCTCCAGTTTTGACTTTCCCTCATTAGCTTTTGGTTTAAAATAGATTTATTAATTCATCGAAATTAAATAATTGGGAAAGACGCATGATGGGATCTTTTTTCTGGCATCTCCTTGGCACAAGTATAAAGCTGGGCATAAGCGGAATTATCTTTTGTCTAATAAAACAAAATAGACAACATTTGGCCGTTCTCCAGACAATCTCAAAGAACCATATAGACCGTCTACTCCAACTGGCGTAATTGATTTTTCATCACGGGGTTTCCAGGATAGGTTTCAGATTTCATTTATTAATTTTACTGTCATACTCTGGTTCAGTGGGAAGCCGGTTAAACGTTTTTCAGCAATACTTCATTCCCAATTCCGCCCCCCCCCGCCCCCCTCCTCCCTGTTTAGAAGACTATTTGCCTTTACTTACTACAAACAAAAAATATTTGATGCAAACCTTATCTAAATGACAAGTAGTTTGCTAAAGCAGTGTCTCAGAAATAACTGTTATATTTTTTAACAAATTAATACTTGTTTCCCTTTCCCCATTTTTGTTTTTCATTTATTGTTGCAGCTTAGTACTGCTAATTTCCTGTAACCTCTTTGCACCCGCTTCAGTGATGGCTGTGTGGCATTTAGCTGATGTTGCATTCTAATGACTGCGGGTTTACTGACAGTGACAACTGTACTGTTGCTTTTTGTTTTTGAACTGTGTAAAGCCGTTCCATGTGCACCTTGCTGTGAAGCCAATTATGAATTGATGAGTGCGTTTGCTATTGGAGATATTGGCAACTTGTAGTTTCCATGTGTCAGGGTGACCATGGAGAAGCACAATTAGGAGCCAGGGACAGAGCATTATCACAGTGGTTCACCAGCACACACAAAGGAAGATTCCAATATGAATATCTCATTGGTATGTTTATTTGTGAAATGTCACGTCATGTCATCAGAAGCTAACGTTTTGGGACCTCGCAGGGACCCTTCATCAGAGCAACATGTAGTATATTAGGATTGAAGTAGATATATTAGGGGTATATTTTGGGTGTATGCTTATGTAGTGCAGAGAATTATTTTGGCTGATAATATTTAACACACCTATGCTAACTAGGTTTTTATTGTGTAAGTTTATTGACCAGCTGACCATCCTGTTTTCTTGATTGTACACAATGGAACAGCTGTATGGAATTTGTTCAAAACCTGTTTAGTTAACTAACATCAAAGGGGTAATAAGACCAGCCAATCAGAAATCCTTTCAGTGTTAGTGAATGGCACTAAACTGTATATGAATTCAGAACCTAAAGTGGCTAAAAGGTTCAGAGTCATAAAGGGAGAGGCATAGGTGCATATATAGAGATTGGAAAAATATGCTGGGTAGATAGAGTGGGTCCTTATGGAACGTTTGTCATCTGAAGCCTAGATATTTTATTTTGATTAATACTGTCGGACTGTTTCTGTTCATCTGTTTCTTCGATCCAATTAAACGCTACTCTCTGTAAAAGAATTGAGGTTGTCTGGATATTTTCTGAAGATCCAACTTTCACAACGCACTTAAATATAAATATATATTTGGGTATTTATATATTTATATACCCGCGATATTATATCACTACACAACATAGCGGCTGATGAAGCGTCCCTGCGAGGTCCCGAAACCTTAGCTTCTGGCGACATGACGTGACAGTCTTCAAATAAACATCAACGAGAGGAGGTGCGGGGGGGGTGCGGCATTGGACCGAACGCCCGACAGTATCAGGAGAGAGGAGGGGACCAGGCGGCATACCTTATCCCGCTGGGTGACTGTCCCCTCCTCTCTCTGCCGGCGTCCATCACTAAGATGGCCGCCGGCAGGTATCAGAATACTGCCGTGCGTGATGACGTCATTGCGCACGTGCGTGGTGACGTCACGCGCATGCGCAGTGACATCTCGGCGGGGTGACACTCGGTTACCGCTCCGGG
>NW_017306272.1:6094355-6096998 GCF_000935625.1 Nanorana parkeri
CCCCCCGCCCCCCTCCTCCCTGTTTAGAAGACTATTTGCCTTTACTTACTACAAACAAAAAATATTTGATGCAAACCTTATCTAAATGACAAGTAGTTTGCTAAAGCAGTGTCTCAGAAATAACTGTTATATTTTTTAACAAATTAATACTTGTTTCCCTTTCCCCATTTTTGTTTTTCATTTATTGTTGCAGCTTAGTACTGCTAATTTCCTGTAACCTCTTTGCACCCGCTTCAGTGATGGCTGTGTGGCATTTAGCTGATGTTGCATTCTAATGACTGCGGGTTTACTGACAGTGACAACTGTACTGTTGCTTTTTGTTTTTGAACTGTGTAAAGCCGTTCCATGTGCACCTTGCTGTGAAGCCAATTATGAATTGATGAGTGCGTTTGCTATTTGTTTCACATCTGACAGTGACAACAAAGGACCATACCTGCATGTTTGTCGCAATGGCAACTTGTAGTTTCCATGTGTCAGGGTGACCATGGAGAAGCACAATTAGGAGACAGGGACAGAGCATTATCACAGTGGTTCACCAGCACACACAAAGGAAGATTCCAATATGAATATCTCATTGGTATGTTTATTTGTGAAATGTCACGTCATGTCATCAGAAGCTAACGTTTTGGGACCTCGCAGGGACCCTTCATCGGTGTGACCTACGCTCTGATGAAGGGTCCCTGCGAGGTCCCGAAACGTTAGCTTCTGATGACATGACGTGACATTTCACAAATAAACATACCAATAAGATATTGAGATTGGAATCTTCCTTTGTGTTATCGGTGAACCACTGTAATTGCTCTGAGTTTTGCACAGCGCCATCCGTGCGATCACCTTGAGCACCTCTAATATTACGAGGTTGTGATAACTTGAGTGCAGGTGGCCTTCAGAAACGATAGGGCTAGAGCGTTTTCAACCCATAACACGAAGCACCTGCACAACAACATTCATACCAGGATCACTTTATACATATAGCTTGCTCATGCTTGTAAATGGACAAAAGCTAACGTTTTGGGACCTCGCAGGGACCCTTCATCGGTGTGACCTACGCTCTGATGAAGGGTCCCTGCGAGGTCCCGAAACGTTAGCTTCTGATGACATGACGTGACATTTCACAAATAAACATACCAATAAGATATTGAGATTGGAATCTTCCTTTGTGTTATCGGTGAACCACTGTAATTGCTCTGAGTTTTGCACAGCGCCATCCGTGCGATCACCTTGAGCACCTCTAATATTACGAGGTTGTGATAACTTGAGTGCAGGTGGCCTTCAGAAACGATAGGGCTAGAGCGTTTTCAACCCATAACACGAAGCACCTGCACAACAACATTCATACCAGGATCACTTTATACATATAGCTTGCTCATGCTTGTAAATGGACATGTAGAACACAAGATTCCCACATATGTAAGAGATAAGACACATGACCATACCCTGCAGTCAGATTTGAATCTACATACTTGTGGCCATATCAGACAGAGCTGAACTTTCCACACTGAAGCTGATTGTGGAGGCAATAGAAATACTCATAACAGTATATACCAGCAGATGCAGTCATCATAAAACCACAACTGTAGCTGTAGGGCAATAGAGACCGTAATTGCACAGACTTCATAAAATATATTCTTACATATTGCTTTTGCAGTTCTTGTACCTCATTACTGTTTAATTCACAACATTTTCTTTCAGTTCAATAAGCACAAGAAAAAAAAAAACATCTAAGTATCAAAAATTAATTGAAGATACAACAAACGATTACAAAATAAAGCTGCAGACGTCTCAATTAGAGTACAAACTAGCATCACACTTAAAACTGAACTCCAGGCAGATATAAAATACACTAAGCAGTACAATACAGTAATCATTAAAACGTCATATACTGTATATATTTTACCGTAAACTGTGTAGGTACCTGAATTTGCAGCCTACTGTTGATCAGTGCCCAGAAAGGAGGGATACGCAGCACAAGTAGCCAATCAGGTGCCTTGCAGATCAAAAAGCATGCCGGTAGGAAGGGAGAGAGCAGAGTGACAGAGATAAGCTCATCGGTGTGCTGCTTCTCCCATTACCGCCTAGTCACAGGGCGAGGGTGGGAGTGGGGACTGGACATGTAATTAAAAGTGAAGTTGCAGAAAATACAAATGAGGTCTTTTGTCCTGCAAGGCAGGACTGTACTGTGTGGCAAATCTTTGTGAAATCTAAAAAATTGGTTAAGCAGAAATACAAAAAAAAAAAAAAAAACCTTTGGTGGGAAAAAACAGGTATCCTATATGTATTTTACTTGCGTTTTAATGTTTGTCTGGAGTTCAGCTTTAAGTTCAAATGTCACATTTCTTATTCTGCTCAGACCCTGCACTGCATTCTGGGAGGTAGTCACATGCTTCCTGTTACCTGAATGGACAAAGTTTTTCCAGAGTGCTCAGATGGAGTGGGTGCGGAGTGTGATGGTGCTGAGTATCAATAAGCTGGAAGTTGTTTTCTCTTGTTTGTTTGTTTGTCCTAAATGTCTCTTTATACGCTACACAGAAGAGAACGCAACATACACATAATGGCCTTTTCCTGTTTGTGTGGCTGCACTGCTCCATTCCAATCTGGATACTCATTTTCCTTACAACTGTGCAAGGCAGTAAAGGCGTCCCC
>NW_017306272.1:6102287-6126845 GCF_000935625.1 Nanorana parkeri
GCAGATGTGTAGAAGAAAAGACTAAATTTGTTCAAGACTTTTCAAATGAAATTCTACTGGTGTCCGGCCAGCTTAACCCACTTAATCTCAATGTATAGATGTAAAAACAAATACTAAAAACACAGACAACACGGTTGGGAGTTATTGCTACTTAAGACTGAATTCTAAAATGAATACATTTGTATGTGAATAGCTTAACTACTTCAGGACCATACACACACAGGCTGCAGCTAATGATTATTTTCATAAGTTGCGATTATTTTTGTCGATTAATCGTATAAAAATCCTCTCTCTCTCCCTCCAACTAATCGATAATCAGAATAGTTGCCAACTATTCTCATTAATCGATTCATTGTTGCAGCCCTAAACACACACACAGAAGTGGTTATACCAATATCATGATCTTGGTATTGGGTTTTTTTCAGCAGGTGAAGCTCGTTTTGTACAAGTGATCTGGGTGGCTTTACAGTCGCCCAGATCACTTTAAGCAGCTGGCATAGGTTGTGCCCCCACCTCCCTGTCGTGGTTTTCGGGGTCCACTGCTTCTCTGAGGAACCCGGGACCATGGAAAATGCACTCAGGATAGTGCATTTCTGCTCACAGCTGACACAAAGCTGGCTGAAGTGCTGGTTACACAGGTGATCGAGTACAATCCTGTGCTCGATCCCCTGTATTAGAGGCCAGGGGAGACATCATGGGGCAAATCGAGAACCCGTCACCTCCAAACACTATCATACGTGGGCTTATAAACCCCCGTGTGATAGTAATAAAGCAAAAAATAGTAATAAAGCAAAAAATAGCAATAAAACCATATTTTTTTGCTATTGCACAGGAGATACAACTTTAGCTCTTGACATGTTTGGTATCTATTTGCTCAATGTAACCCCATCTTTTAAAAAGTTACCAAAAAATGAATTAATTTGGGTTTGTGTGCATTAAAATGAATTTGAGTTTTTATTTCCTAAAAATACCGATGTGATAAACATTTACGCAAATATCGTGCAACGTAAAAAATGCAGATTCCAATTTTTATTTTATTTTACAGGGCCTCTGCTTTCAGAAAATATATACTTATTTGGGGTTTTAAAGTATTTCTTTATCCAAAAATACTACAACTAAGTAGTATACAGAGCAGTACCTGCATTTTTTGTTGTGAGGTACATCATTTTTTTCTTTTTCTTGCTTGTAATTGTACCACAAAATGGCCCTGGAAGAAAAAAATATATATATGTTCGTAAAATATAAAAACAATGTATGAATATAATCATTACTAACTCGTTATACACAAAATGCTAGCACAAGCAGAAACAGTACATGTTCTAGCTGCCAAACTACTGTTAATATAATCAAGAACTACAAAATAACTTGTGGCTCTGGGATTTATACAAGTCTGGGGAAGAAGTTACCAGGACTAACAAATGGACCTGGTGTTTCACAATGAGACTATAACATGTTCACCATCTATAGCATACACTGGTTACAGCTACAGTGAAAGAACCATGACCCAGAGAACCTGTGTTGCCATTCTGGAGGTTTCCCTTCACATCCTGTCTGAGTGAGAAGAGTTTTTTGTGTGATGAGGGAAAAGTTAAAATCTCTGAATAGGGTATTGCTCTCTCTGCCTGCCTTTTCCGGTGACCCTATTCTCCTCATTTCTAGAGCTGGTGTTACAGGGTGAAAAGTGCAGGGAGACCTCCAAAGAGCAATAAAAAGTTCTAACCCTTACGGTCTCTATCCACAACTAAATCAAAATTTGTGTTCAAGTTATTTTTAAAGATCAGTTCATCCCCTCATATTTCAGTTAAGGGCGCACACATGTTAGCAAAATAGTTTTTTCTATCTTTCAGCTGAAAACCATCCTTCAAGAGCTCCATTAACAAAGTTGCTTCTTTCCTTCAAGAAACACCCACTTTCAAAAGAGCTTATTTTATTACATTGGATTGTCCAGCATGATGGACGTTTAACATCTGCAGCAAGGTATATACAAAAGATTAGTGCAACTTTCATTTTCCCCATCAGAAATTAATAGTAGATGTTCATTAACTTAAATAAATTACTACGTGTCAGTTTGAATGGTATATTACCTGCACCTTCCCAGTCCCTTCTAACAAAGGCTTTCCTCTTCTCCTCTAAGAACTGACTGGGAATGAGACCTGCACTTCCACCTTCTTTTACATGACTGGCCTACAAAGAGTTAATACAACATCAAGCATTCAACATACAAAATATTAGTAAAATGCAGCCAAGCAATGTACTTTCCTCTGCAACGTTCCAATTCCCATTCAGCTTTCTACTGAAGCCAGCTGGGATTTCCAGATGCTACAAACCAAAGTTTCTAATATAGCAGCTAAACATTTGACCAGCTAGCAGAAGGAATCCTGAATGGTGATTAGCATATTAGGGGGAAAAAACCATAGGAAAACAAGCAAGAAGATGAATATATAATGAGACAGTGAAGTGAGAAGAAACACATATGAAGCTTTAAATACTACCACAACTGGCAAATGACAAGTAAATTTTGAAACGACTCAATCCAGAAATTACATCATAAATGATAAATGGTTATGGCAGCAAAAAGTTTATATAATACACGCTGCATAATTGACTATAAAGAAGAACTCCAGAATGTGGATGAGGTTCAACATAGGACTGCGGGCAAATGAGAGAAATAAAACACTTTCAATGTAGTTAGGCGACCATCCAAAATGCATTCAATTTCTTCCAAAGGTTCAGACCACCTAAAAGGGATATGTCTGCTAGCCACCGGTTTTGAGTGTTTTTGGCATATCTTGTAATGTACCCACATCTCCCGGTCCATTTTCCAATAAAATCAAAAGACAGATTGGGGTCACTATGTAATAAGATTTCACCATGGGAGTACCCGAGAATGTAAATCCAAGATTAGGTGGATTATCTCGCCAGTCTCTATCAAAAAGCAAAATATTAGCTTTGGGTGGGTTAACGTGTGGAGCATTAGGCTCTTTTTTGTATGTTTACCAGACTAACATCCTCTAACTGGTTTGCCAAAAAACAACACATTTTTACAGAACTGAACTCACAAAATTAATAATGAGGAGCTATCCAGAGGAGTGGCTCAATATTTTGTACAGCCTTTCAATGAGAGAGAAACAGTGTGAAAGCAAACATCTTCTGCTGTACTCTCTAAAACCTAGAATGTTAGGAGACACCAGTATCACCCTGCACTAAATGTTTATTTGTAAAATACTGCTTTTAAATAAATAGTAAAAAAAAAAAAAAAAAAAAAAAAAAAAAAAAAAAAAAAAAAAAAAAAAAAAAAAAAAAAAAAAAAAAAAAAGCATAAAAAACATCAGTTATAAATAAAAAAAACGAAATGAAAGCCATTATACGTTTCCTTTAAAGATCTCATTAAAAAGTGAATATCCAGATTTTGTTTATCAGATATGCACCAACAAAAGCCAAAAATATAATGCTATACAAGATCATAGAGATGTTTGTAGCCACATATGCTGTATTATTTTATGGTAAATACTATTAGTAAATACTATTATATACACAAACACAAGTGAATAGACACAGCACTAACAAATGAGTACAGGAAAACTGCTGACGTGTCAGGCACTGAACAAGCACTGGTACAATAATCTTTTAAGTACAGAGCTGTAATTGCTATATTGATCAGAGACAGACAATGCCTGTATTTGCAAAAACAGAATGAAAGGAAAGTTTAAAGAAAGAACATTGTGCAGCTCAATGTGCACTGCACATAAACGTAATACAAGGGTGAACCAACTAATTAATTAGCAAGGGGGGTGAGTCTAGGAACAAACGGGTATAATAGCCACTGAACAAGTTTTTTTTCTTTTATCAACATAAGAAATTTCAGAAAAAGCAATTATTTTTATCTGTACTAGATTCTTGTCCATAAGGGAATAAGGCAATATAAAAAATTATTTCTACAATACAAACCCTATAACAATCATAAAAAGGGCAGTGGATTTTCATGTTTGTCAGAATATTTATATTTTTAAAGCCCAACTTGCAGGTAATTCAAAAGGGATATTCTTGTTTTTTTATTGCCTATGACTAGAAACTGCCGACTTCTGACATTCAAATTGAATGCAATCAGAAAGGTCACTCAACAAGATAAGGCCAGCCTTACTAACAATCACTTTGCAGGTAGGGAGGATAATAGAAGTACAGGTACATCATGATCATCCATAGAAACTCAACTGTACACAAAGCTCTGCCAGAGCAGTACACGTTACTCGCTCTGCACCATACCTCTGGAGCCATATTAAAACAGGAATGACACACTTACCTGCCACCAGTTTGGATCTTCCCTATTAACTATATGCAGTATTTCTCCTTTAGAAAACTTTAATCCAGCCTCTTTGCAGGGAATCAGATTATCATTAAATGGGTTGTAATCAAAATGACACTTCACATACACCTAATGGAAAATGATAGAAAAAAAACCACAACATCATCAACTTTGCATACCATTGCCCATTCACACCACCTCATGATCACCTCCAGACCAGACCGTTTCCGGACCCAAAATGCATCCTAATGTATCCCTATGTTCTTCTTGGCCTCAGTTCACACCATCGCAGTCAATTCTGGTCCAGACCAGAAAAATATTGCGTGTCACATTTTGTTTGGTCTGGAACGTGCACAAACGCGCCAAAAACGCAACGGAACAGGAAAATCCCCCCTTTTTTTTGGTGGTTTGGATGATCTCATCACCCCTGGACTTCCTTCTTCTGTGGAGAGAGAGATTTGTGACGATAGGAACCATGATGGCTGAAGTGTACACCGAATTCTTTGTAGAACTTATGGAAGCCTGCCCAGAGCTGTATAATCCCAGGCATGGGCAGTATAAGAACAATAATAGGAAGATGGACAAGTGGAGAGACATTGCTGCCCAGGTTGTCACTGGCTATGATCATTTGAGCAGCTCCGAAAAGAACAACTGTGGTAAGTTCATGTCTCTTGTATGCATGCATTGTGCTGCTCTTTTCCTAGCTATCTGTAGGTCTTGCAGGGGTCCCCCAGCAAGACCTAAAAGTAAACGCGCCAAAAACGCAAAGCAGTGCGTTTCAAATCTGGCCCAGAAAATGGTGTGAACCTGCCCTTAAACCTGCAATGGCTACTGCAGGTTAAACTGTTATATTTTGTGAATTTGAGAATGCATTTGTGATGAAAGCAGCCATTTTAATAGAAGACCTTTGTTCTGTCTATGTTTCGGATCCTATAAGTGTAAAACCTTTTTTTTTTAATGAGGTACAGAAGTTTTAATTATGTGCGAAATAATAATACAATTGTGCTTTATCACAATAAGAGGCCAAGTTCACTCAGAATGATATGACCATTACGGTTACTTTAACAAGGCGATACCACTAGGCTTATACCCGGAGTGATAAATCATCTGAACATTCACTCTTTATAATTAGGACCTGAAATCTGACAGTTTCTGCCACATCGATAGCTGGGCCCTCACACACTGCACACTCAGAAGCTGGTAGATCGGTAGACAGGCAACAAATATCAGACTTCAAGTACCTTACATAACGAAAGCTGAAGAGCTGCATTCAGAGAAAGGGAGTTAAGCTTAATAAGGTCACGCACATCAATCGTCACTAAGCAAAGCAAATATTTATAAAAACGTCAAATGTATGTCTAGCCTTTTTTGTTTTAAATAGAACAGGGAAGGGTTAGAACCGGTTATGTTTTTTTAAAATGCTTCACGTGTCGTCACTGGGGGAATTTACCCTCTCTGTTCGGCTGACCATTGTTACAAACACAGAAAGTGATGGGAAATCCTAAATTCGTCAACAGTCTCTAGAACAAGAAGCGAGGGTTGTATTCTAATTTCTTACAGTGACAACAGTCCAAGTGGACAAATTATGATACTTTGCAGAGATTTACTCTCACTTCCTGTTGCATCTGCAGGACAGGTTTTCATCCTTGTATGATTGAGATATATCTATATATAGATCTATATCTATATATAGATATATATAAAAGAAGTTGTGGCTTTACATGCACTTTAGCCCAGTTGGATCTTTATAATTAATAAAACCATTGGATACATTCAATGCTTGAGAAGCAAGCTAAAAACAAACATGCTAAACCTTTATCTAATATGTAGTCATGACATGATGATTCTGTCTCAACTAAATCGCGAGGCCTACAGCAGATCTGAAAATGCTGCACACAATTCAGCTAGTTCTTTAATACACAGACTTTTGCTGCAGGCATGTGTCAGGATTTTAAATGTCACGTTTTAAAATTCTACCATCCTAAAGAAACCACTTACAGATATGCAGCAAAAGGTGATAAAAAAATTGACTGTGCTCATCTTTCCATAGTTGAGCAGCACATCGATCGGTTTATAACACCATCTCAAACACTGACTGCTTCAGTGATTGTTAGTGCTTTTATTATTGGCATGACAAGCCCTAGAACCAATTGGCTTAACATTGCTGTACTTCTGGTGATATCAGACAGGACTCTGCAGGTTATAAGATTTTCTGAATGGTGCTTTAACCCTTTCTCTGCCAGCGACGTATGCAGTACAATGCTGGCAGCGGGCCCCACTAAATACACTCCTGGAGACTATACTGTTCAGCTGTTCAAAGCCGACGGTGGGTGTTGCGCTAAAAGCGATTCTGGTGGCTGAGTTGCCTCCAGATCACTCCGACACCGCCCCCCGCTCTGTTTCCCAGGCTCTGCTGACCTTTCTGCAGGCTCGGGACCAGCATCACGGGTGTCGGCGGGTAGAGGGGAGAGAGACAGACGAACAAACGTTTGCCAATCTTCTCCCTGTTGAATGGAGCCGGAAGCCGGTCCCTCGGCTGTCATTCTCCGGCTAGAGAAGACGGGGAAGAAGCTATTGAAGCGCGAGTTACGCTTGTATAGCTTCTTTACAGTGGAAAGGTGACACTAGGCGTCTAATAGACCCCTAATGTCACTGTAAAGAGTACCTGTCACCACCTGATATGCTATCATATAGGGAGGCATGTAAGCCCCCCCTACAACATGGCAATGAAATAAGTAATAAAAAATATAGTAAAATTTTTTTTTTTTAAATAATATACATTAAAAAGTGCAAACAAAACCAAAAACTTTAAAGTCCCCCCCCCCTGCAAACGTGCACATAGTAAGCCCAACTTCAGTCACAGCTCTATTAAGTTTTTTTTTAAAATCTTTAATAGTCATGTATACTGTGACCACAGATTTTAGGATACTTTGTGATCACTACATTCCAGGAAGTCACGTAGGAATGCTCTGCTGAATGTGTTCACGTAAAGCACCTGCTAGGGTATGTTCACTTGGGCATTAATAGAAGGCATTAATAGAAGGCATCTGGGAATGATTTATTAATCTTGCAAATTAATATGAAGATGGTGAATATGTTTGTGGGCTTTCATATTTGAAATGCTTTGCATTAATATGGATGTTGCTAGCAATGTTTGAAAGGTCTTGAATTCTTTGGACACTTCCAGATGCCTATAACATAGGTCAATTAAACATTTCCCAAATTCTAGGGATGCACCAAGCCCAACATGCACCGTTTATGGAGTCCAAAGCTTTCCTTAGAGCTCTTGTAAGTCAACATCTGAATCCATTTTGATCCTAGCATTGTGAGAATGCTGAAAATGCTCATGTGGAACCCTTACTATATAAACAAATTAAGATAAACAGATCAATGATGAATACTACTCAGAAGGGACGATATACACGATAAGTGATAACATGATCCCAGTAAAATGATTAAAAAGGTAAAAAGTAAGCAAAGTGTTCTATGTTACACTGACCTGCTGAGGGGTAACTGTGTCTTTATAGCTTGGAAGTATCTTAAGTGTAACACTGCCACTAATACTTTTCAGCAGCTCCTGTAATTCTTTTGGATTGTTTCCCACTTCATGGCCATTAATTTCTTTAATTATGTCTCCCACATGAAGAAGACCTTGTCGGTCAATCATTCCGCCATGGAGGATCCGTGCAATTACTAGATTATTATTGTCCACTTTAAATGTCACACCCTGTAAAAACATACAAGATATAAAAACAGAGGAATAACAAATTAAACCATGATCTTTAAAAGACAATACAATTGCTGTGCCTAAACATAGATTTGAAAATAATTAATAATAGCTTTTCACAGGCATTTAAACGTCGTTTAATATAGGCAGAAAAACTAACTGGTAGAAAAGTGGGTGCTGGAACAAAAGTGAGTATATGTACAGAGTGCCCCCAAATGCTATCAAATAGGGCTGAAAATCTCGGCTTATACTCGAGTATATACGGTAAGTAAAAACCTCTGCACGCTAAACAGCTTGAGATTTCAAATATGCATATATCAAAATGATGTCACAAATGTTGTAAAAAAATCTGATATAAAAAGGCAGTATAACAGACTAAAAAAGATACAAGAGTACAGAGAATAGTACATGAATACGGGTCACTCTCATCACTGGTCCAAAACTATATATAAAAGTAGCAGAGAAACCCAACAGCTAAACAAATATATAACAAGGTGGTGAGAGTGCATGTGTAAAATATACAATACCAGATCACAATAAATCAGGAGATATTTAGACAGCAGACACCTGAAAGCAAAGAGGTGGGGGCGCAACCAACATTTTTGGGGTTATCACTGCATAACAAGTAAAATCCCACTTGCTGTTTGCTAACCTTAGCTCAGCTTAAATGTGCCAAAATGGCTCAAAAAACCCTAGCTACACCTCTTTACTTGGCTGATGTGACCACTTCCAGAAGTCACAGTTATGATCATTTAATCGGACAAATCATCATACATGTTGCAATAATTATAACCGATGTTTCGGGGCTACACAGGGACCCCTGATCAGGGCAACAATGTTCATTTGCTGTTTGATGTGCACGGCGCCATCCGTGAGCATCACTGCGAGCACCATCATTGTGATTTGGGCCAGAGACGCTGTGAGGAGTGCAGGGGGACGTATTGGACTTTAATACAGTTATGATCGTGTCATTTCCTTTCCGTACAGGAAGTTAGTTATTTTTTAACTCTGAAATGCTCAAAATATTTTTTCACTTTGTGAAACTGCATGTCGTACCCCAAAAGTCCAGTGCTCTATGCTAGCATACATGAGTAACATCCACAATCAACTTTACAAGTGTCCTCAAGTGGACTTCTTGTGATGAGGAAAAGGGGGGTGTTTTTGACCAGGTCTGATATATTTTGGAGTGCTCTGGCAGCGCAGTCATAATCCGATACCTACTGGACTGCCGAGTCATATTTAGACACACTGTTTGATTGCAATAATAGGAATGTGTAGGCAATAGTATGAAAATGAAGGTAATTAGTACAAAGTCTCACTGACTATTTCTGTGACCTGAATCAGACTTTAAACATTTCAGGTTGAAAAGGGCTGACTACAGTATTAAACTGTCACCAAAACTGTCACAATTTTGCTGTTTATAAACAACACAATCTATGAACGAGTAAGTACAGATAAGGTGAGCCTGCAGAAGAGCTACAGGCCCTTGACTCAAGGCAAAAACTTTGAACAGGAAAGTCCATTCCAGCAAAACAAAAAAATTCCCCCGATCATGCTCAGCTAGCAAACAGCTTCGAGACGTTCAATCATTCTTTAATATGACTGTAAAGAGGCATTCTCTTGTTTTCAGGTACCTTTACAGTATGACAGATATGAGTTGGCCAACTACATAGAGAGGAAGCAAGCTTCCACACTGGAAAGTTTAATTTGAGGTCTTTTTGCCTTCTACTGCCATGTAAATAATACGGCACAGCAAGCCAAACTCTCACTTTGTGTACCACTGGAAAAAGCAGATAAGTTCAGTGGTTAAAGAGAGCAAGGAAAGCCAAATGCAGCAACAGATCACCTGTAATTCAGAGGCAAAGAGCCCGTGCACACGGAAAGAGTGCAGCTTTTTTTTTTTATCAGCTGTTGCTGTACTTGTTCTACCAGTTAATATGCTAGAGGTATCTCTGGTTTGTAGCACTGATCTGTACACTCTGGTCCTCCATTAGTTGGCAAAATTATAATATTAACAATGATAATTTATTAAGAACTTGTCGGGATATAAATATGGGAGCCAATATACATGCTCCTTATTGCTATTCTGACAAAATTCCTTATAAGAAAATTCTAACTCTCTGTCCCACTATATGCGTTGAAGAAACATATTTGTATTCCAAAACTGAATATACAACATGCCTGTCCCTCCGATTTTCTACCTGAAAAGGCAAAAATGCAAAATATGGAAATGAAGAGTAATTCAATCCTTGGCAGTGCATAGAATATATCAAAGCTAACCAAGATAGAGACACAGAAGACAATGATTTGATAAAACTTGCTATAAATGTGCAAATGTGGAGCTGACTGCATTCTTAAATCTTACTGCTGCATTACATACATTCATGGGAAAAGATTATTGATTATTCTGTAACAACTGTGGTTATTACAAAATGCATAAATGCATGTAAAGGAGAACAGGTCTTTTAAAATCATTGATTCTCTAAACAGGATGCAAATGTACATAGGAGCAACTAGGTTTGTTCAATGCATATGCAGGCTCTTTTTTTTTTTTAACATTCAGGTATGCGAGTCAGACGACTCGCTAAAAAGTGCAGTACCTGTATGGCTGATTGCTCATCTCAGCAGTTGTTAAGATGGTCTTTGTAATGAGCCAATCAGAGCTTCCTCTAGGCTCCAAATGTCTAATACAATAATATAAAATATGGAAGAAAAAGCTTGTAAAATGTTAAACTTGTATGAGTTACTTTGTGGTGAACACTTCACATGCTCACTAAAAACAATTTAATTTCAACACTTATCAAAACAAACATACAAATATGTTTATATGGCTCTGTAATGCATAATGCAGTCTACTGCAAACAGAGGTTAGGCTGTTATTGAGACACAGTAACCCTCTCACTTCCAGTGTATGCATTTCTGAGGATTTAGGACCAGGTGCAAATGACCATATGGCTATGGCGTAATTAACTCAAGAAATTAACAGCTATTTATTGAGCATTAGATTTGTATTTTCTCTGTGTCACATAAGGAATAGTTTCCCTTCAGTCTAAAGTGTAAGTATTGGACTACGGATTGCCCGAGTCATCTTTGTTTTTATAATTACTGATGCAGTTAGTGCAGCTTTGGAGTCTTTACTTTGAAGCACAGGAAATTGCACACCCCCACAGAAGCATCTAAAATAATCATATTTATTTTACAAAATGTGAAAATGACCAAACTACTGTTACTGCACAAACAATAACTTATGATTGCAGCTGTATTCCTCTGCTATTTTAGTTTGCCTGCTGTAACGTGCTTATATAGCAGTACACTAAATTACATACACCTAACACAACATATACTTATTCTGGGGATGAAGTACAAGAATTTTGTTTTATTCCTTTTTTTTTTTTTTCAAGGTTATACGTTTTTTGATGTGACCAGTCAATGGCCTGAAATTACCCAGATATCACTGGCTGGTGTAATCTGCATACTGGACAGGTGTATGTGTGTGTATAGAGAGAACCATTGAATGCATGAGAAAAGATTTTTAGAGCACTAAAAAGGTGCCCGTACACCTTACGATTATCGTACGCGATCGACTTTTCGTACGACAATCGTAACGTGTGAATAGAGTGCCCGACCGATAGTACTGTACAATCGTACGACTTTTGACGGTCAAGCATGTTTGAAAACTTTGGTCGATCGTACGATGTTCACATGGTTGGTGGCGTTTCCGTCCGTCAAAAGTCGTACGATTAACACTGCGCAAACGAAAATAATTGCGGTCAATTACCGCAAGTCGTCCAGGTGTGGTTTTTTTTTTAACTACCGCTGATTGAACCTTTTGATAATCGTGGCAGGATGGGGCTGTCGTACGAAAATCGTACGACGGTTCGATCATCGGACGAAAAGTTTTGTCCGATAATCGTAAGGTGTATGGGCACCTTAAGGGTTTTTGTAAAGAGTGCGTAGCAGAATTTATCTCCATTCATACATGAAGTCTATGACTAAAACCTCCGACAGAGCTGGATGAAGGGACAGGAGAGTGTGTCTCTGCTCTGAACACACTTGTGTGTAAATAGTGAACCTGTCAATTTATTGTCAACACTTCTCCCATTTTCCCTTTCTAAACACACATTTAAAAAAAAAAAACACATGAGCACGGTTTATATGAAAACCAAATTTTGTTACCTGACTTTTTGAAAACACTTCAGTTACATAGTTACATAGTATTTGAGGTTGAATAAAGACACAAGTCCATCAAGTCCAACCTATTGTGTGTATGCATTTATGAGTTACCTTACAACACTTGTGCATACTTTGAATTGAATAAGAAAAGTGAAAGTTAAATCGTGTCCCATTGCACTTCCAGACCGGGATCTCACAGTGATATAATGGAGGGTGCTGAATGATATGCAGATGGCGCCGCAAAAGTCCAAATGTAAAAGAAGAAGTCACCCACACGCCTGTGTCCAATGCATCAATCTGTCATTTTATTGACTTCAGCTATACGTGGTATCACACGTACAAAGCAACGTTTCAGGTCCTAGCATGGTCTCTTCATCAAGCAAGTGGAACAGTGACAACCAATATGGATAGAGTGTAAGCTTATAAACAGTGCAAACAATTTGTTGTTTGCACTGTATATAAGCTTGCACTCAATTCACTATGGCTGTCACTATGCTACTTGCCCAATGAAGGGACCATGCTAGGATCCGGAACGTTGCTTTGTACGTGTGATGCCATTATATCTAATGTCAATAAAATGACGGATTGATGCATTGGACCCAGGTGTGCGTGTGACAACTTCTTTTACATAAGAAAAATGAAAGACTCTTGTGTGACAACATTTCTCAACAGACTCAAAACTACCATAAACCTAATCAGGCCAGTGCACAGATGACATTGCTAACTTAACTATCCACAGAAGTCTCTGCACACTTATATGGGGAGGAAACAGATGTCAGTTTGATTATTTTGTTTTTCCATCTTTGAGAAGCAGTGGACACTAAAAGACCAATTACATAAGGTGGCTTCTAGACAACTGGGGGAAATATTGATCTAACCTCTGCAGTTCCAACAGTATGTGCCGCAAAATAAAACAAAGCTCCATCCCCTTTTAACTGATTACAGCCAGCACCAGTTATAGTATCAGAACATCTCATACTCCAGAAATTCTTGAGGAAAACCTGTTAGTCTGCCAGAGATTTGAGACTGGAACGGAGGTTCCCCGTCCAGCAGGACAATGACCATAGGCATACTGTTAAAGCAACATTAAATTTCTTGGAATGGCCCAGTCAAAGCCCAGACCTCAATCCAATTGAGAATCTGTGGCATGACTTAAAGATTGCTGTACACAAGCAAAACTAATCCAACTTGAAGGAGCTGGAGCAGTTTTGCCTTGAAGAATTGGCAAAAATGCCACTGGCTAGATGTGCCAAGCTTATAGAGATGTACCCCAAAAGACTTGCAGCTGTAACTTCTGCAAAAGGTGGCTCTACAAAGTATTGATATTGGTGAATAGTTATGTACGCTCAAGTTTTCGGTTTTTGTCTTATTTCTTGTTTGTATCACAATAAACAAAATGCATCTTCAAAGTGGTAGGCATGTTGTGTAAATCAAATGATACAAACCTCCAAAAAATACATTTTAATTCCAGGTAGTAATGCAATAAAATGGGAAAAATGCAAAGGGGGTGAATACGTTTGCAAGCCACTGTATCCAATGAATGAAATACCTCGGAAACCAAGGAGACCCAAAAACAGAGACATGACCCGGCTAGCATTTAGTGCCACTTCACACATAAAAATCAACGTAATGATCATCTCGATAAAGCAATTAGATGTGTCAACAACAGTAGCCACCAAAGCTATGTTTAGCGAGTTGGATGAGTCAGCCACAATCTGGAAAATGAATGCTCCTATGCAACAGCAAGCAAGGTATATTTACTGAGGTGACTGTTCAGCCAATGCTGGCTGTATAACAAGTTGCTGCTGTTCGTGCCTGTGAAAAATCTGTCTTTGCTGAACATATAAAAGGATCTTGTAGAGGCAGATGACAAAATAGACGTCAGTGGTTCCCAACCATTTTTTTTTTACTTGTGTACCCATGAACTGGGGTGGGACAGTGGATGGGGCTAATAGTGGAGCATATAGTGCGCCATGCCAAATGGTGGGTGCAACCAAATTGAATAGGAGGGTGTCAAATGCCACTGTGCGGGAGTTGATTTGATGGAGGGAGCTGGGAGCTCTTTGTGGTAGTGTGTCCAGTGTTATGGGGTGGGGTGGGGTGTGGGCTGTAACACTGGATTCCCTCTGGGGTTATGGGGCCACTGTGGGTTGGAGGGCTAGGTATCCCTCTATGATAGGTGTCTGGGCCACAGAGGATGCAGATGGAGCAAGGGTACAGTCTAATAGCTCACCTGTTTGTTGCAGTTCAGGGAGGGCAGCAGCTGCACTTTCAGTGCTCCATGGAAAGTGTCGTGGGGGGATTGATGCTGCAGAATGGAGCAGGTCTCATCTGGTGGAGGTACCTTAATAGACTGGTGGCCAATGTGACCCTGAGAGGAGGTGGGTTGAGCAGATTCTGGTGCGACTCAGGACTTACAGTCACTGTCTTAAGGTGCCCATACACCTTACGATTATCGGACGAAACTTTTCGTCCGATGATCGAACCGTCGTACGATCTTCGTACAACGGCCCCATCCTGCCCCGATTATCGCAATGTTCAATCAGCGGTAGTTAGAAAAAAACACCTGGACGACTTGCGGTAATTGACCGCAATTATTTTCGTTTGCGCATGCGTAGTGTTAATCGTACGACTTTTGACGGACAGAAACGTCACCAACCATGCGAACATCGTACGATCAACCAAAGTTTTCAAAACATGCTTGACCGTCAAAAGTCGTACGATTGTACAGTACTATCGGTCGGGCACTCTATTCACACGTTACGATTGTCGTACGAAAAGTCGATCGCATACGATTATCGTACGATAATCGTAAGGTGTATGGGCACCTTTACACCACTTTCTCATAAGAGAGGAGGGCACATAACCCAGCTGTGTCTGATTGAGGGGTTAGCAGTCAGAACTATAGAACGAGTGTCAGAAAACGCAGCTGCAGGTTTGCTCTGCAGATCTTCTGCACACAATTTAGTCACCTACTCTCCACTGCCACAACCTTTTTCCACCATTAAGGTGCCCATACACTGCTCGATTCTCGTACGAGAATCGGGCGAAATCCCGCGATCGTACGAGAATCGAGCAGTGTGAACTAAGACGTGCGACCGTTTCTACTGTACGGTCGCACGTCTTTTGTCGAGCCAACATGCTTGAAAACCAGCCGAGAATCGTACGATTCTCGGCGGGTTTCTAGCCTGCTAGCCCGATAGCTGCGGAACGGGCCAGTGTGCGCACGCGCACACTGCCCGTTCTGCATTGCCGTCATCGGAAAGCCCGCCCCTCAGCGGGGCGGGCTTCCGATGATCGCAAGTACGATCTGCCCGTCCAAGGTGGGCAGATCGTACGGGCTTTTAATGAGCATACGACCATCGCAAGACAAAACTCTTGCGATGGTCGTAAGGTGTATGGGCACCTTTAGAAAATTACTTTTTAAGTACCCTAAAGGTGTTGCCATACCCCAGGTTGGGAACCGCTGACATATGTTATTGCTGAACATTCTGTTCTCCTATCACACTCTGTATGCCAAACAAAATGGTTGAAGCCTAATTATTACTAGTAGGAGCAGAACGCACTTGCTTTCCTGCCATAATTGTCAGGCTGGAATACAATCCTGGCCTCTGAGCCGTTAGCTGTCCAGATATTATTTGTGAGGACAATGCGAAAAATGGTGTCCGAGATTTACAGCCAATAATGAAGGCAAATTGGTTGCTCAGTTGACAGAGAATATAAAAATATCCGCTCGAAGATTTGAAATGTGAATGAAGTGTTCAGACATGACTGGCAGACAAAAACTGCACTATGAAGACACTACACAGTAGATTCAAGGTAATACAGCAGAGCAGCAATAGGACTAGGAAGCACGCTCTTCATTCCGTGCTGCATCATCAGCAGCGGGGAGGGGTGTGTGAATATTTAAATGGCAGTTTGGGCTCAGCCGCCGTACTTACAGTTCCACATAAGCGAATACAGCCCAAGGAAATAAAAGTGCGTGCTTCCCTTATGTGGCCAACTTGCAAATTACGTTAAGTATTAAGCAGCCAAATAAAAAATAAAAAAAATGAAGCCCTTGACAATCGCCAGCAGCTACCGTTGTTCAGGCACTAATAATATACATATAGCCTCATTACTAAGCAAACTTCAACCCAGCAAAAGCCTTCTAGGTACTCACAACAGTGAGGCTACAGTGACAGGCCCATTGCCTTAGCAACTCTGGACCCAAAAACCTTCAAAAGAATCCCCAGACATATTGGTCTGATGGGAAAGCGGAGTCCTGGGATCTGGCACTGACAACAGAAGAACCATCACAAAAATGACACCAGTGTGCTGACTGAGCAGGAAAATCTACACTACATTGCCGATTGTACACTCACAAAAATTAAGTCTTCACAGACTTGGTCAGGTGAAACTCCCACAACTCTGGTTTCAATAGCCCATCAAGAAATCCCCAGATTACTGGACCTGGAAAACTTGAGTCTTGCGGTAACTGAAACACAGATGGATTGTCAATTCCGACTGCATGACCATCACAGTGAACACCAGTATACTAACTAGGGAAATTCTGTGTACATCGGCTAACTGGAGAGACTTTAGGGATTTTCAATATCTGCAATTAATCTACCAGTAGCGGTTGATGAAAGAGAGGTTATAGCCCTAAGGGGACGGGCCCCAGGTGTTTATGTGCCTAGTGTGTCTACTTTTCCTGTAGACGGAAGTGCAACCAAATATGTTAAAATTATCATATATATTGCATTAAGGATGCCTTACCAAAGGTTCCCCAGCTCTTTTATGAATTCCAACCATGCGGATGGCATCAACAGGTGCAAGTTGGTTGTTCACTGCAGAATTCATTTCTGGACTTGAAGGGGGAGAATCATAACATTTGGATGCAACTATGTCATGAGCTTCTAGAAGACTCTGCAACCAAAAATAAATCATGACATCAGAAAAAGACAAACCTTTTTCTTAAATCCTTTAAAGCTGTATGGTAACATCACAAATCTGCCAAAATGATACCCTGGCCTCACATATAGGCGAGAAGGAAGGTATTTTGTGGCTCTAAAAATGTTTTGTAAAACATGATGGCATACAAAGACATACAAGCATGAAGATCCTCACTTACCTGTATACTTATAATACATAAGGTATAAAATTCCATGTTAAGGCTAGAAAACACACACACAATACATGTAAAAATGCATGGTACTGCGTGAATAAAGTCCATAAAAAGGCACCTCTGTAATTATCAGAAATTACCACTAGGGAATGCTCATAAAAAGCCAAAAGTGCTATTTCCTTCTGACATGGTCTTATAGCAAGTCCTGGTTCACAAATACTGGGGAAAGCAAGAGTTACCTCAAAAAAAATGTGTTTTATAGGTGGGGCTTACACTTACAGTGCATGTTAAGACATGTTTTCATTCTGAATGTGCTGCCAACACACCCCTGCATGGCGAAAAACACAACTGACCCTTTTTCAGAAATGCAACGCATGGTAGTGCATTGACATGTGTTGTGGTGCCATTCAAAATGTGCAGTACTGTGTGTTGACACGATATAATAGTGTGATCCCAGGCAGAGTATTTGTACTTAACCTTCAAGGAAAGCTGTAAAGATTTTGGGTCCATGCTGTGTTATGCTTTTCAATACTTTTATATTTCTATTTAGATTTTGTTTTACAACAAACATTTAATACATACAATTCCCAGAGCACTACATATTATCTAAAAAGACCATAAAGCAGACTCTTAAAGGATGAGTTGCTCGTCTAAAACCTTCACGTGTGTGTGTTTATCTGTTTAAGCTATTGAGCTCTGTAAACAGTTTTTTTTTTATATTAGGTGCAAAAGGAACTCTAATAGAGGTTTGCTTGCTGACAAACAATAATACAAAATTATATTTGACCATATTTGCAATTTACACCCATTACATTCCTTGATATTTTTAGGGGTCTTCAGCAAGTGATTGTGTTTAAATTGGTTAACTTTAGAACATTTGACATACTATAAGAGTGATGGCATGCAGCAAACTGTTATAAAGCAAGAACTAACCATTGAAAGGTTTAACTCCATTGCAACAAAAATGGAGCTTTAAATAGGAACTCCAGGAATGTAAAAAGTTAACCCTTGCAGTGAGGCCACCCCCACACACCGCAAGGGTTAACGGCTTGTTTTTCTCTAGGGGCTCATATAAAAGAATTACACTCACTTGATCCATATTCTTAACCGGCTGCTAGACTGGTCCCTACAGCCTCTTCTTCCCTGGAATTCGGTAGTCTAAGTCCTGCTGACATCATCATGTCTAATACAGCCCATTCACTTGCATTAAACATGAGAACGCTGAGGGACATGCCAGAGCAGAGGGGGGGGAAAGGTGAGTGCTCACCGCCGCAGGATCGAGGATAAGGTGAGTATACCTTCTTTATACCAGCCCCTAGAGGAAAAATACCCTTGCAGTCCAGGAGCAGCCCCCCTGCAGGGGTTAACTTTCTGCATACCTGGAATTTTTCAAGTTGCTGTACAGACTTGTTTACCATGTCTTACAATTCAGAAATGCTTCAAGAGATTCTACAAATAATCTAAGACGAAGGTAAGACTACAGAGAATACATTTTCTACTTTCAAGATGTAAAACATACAATTCCACACACACCTGAAAATGAGGCTCTTTAAGTATAGTAACTAATTCTTCAACAGTTTTATCTTCATGTGCTAAAGGACTAATGTCTTCAAGAATGTCATGTACAAGTTCCACATTATTGTCACCAACCGCTTCTAGCTTAGTATCTTCTAGACGTTCATGTGCCTACAACAAAACAGAGTGAAATTATGCATACATAGATTTATAGTATCTAAACCCCCAAAAATGTGATATTGCAATTTACCAGTCCCTAGATATGGTGGCTGCATTAGCATTTATTTTTCCTTTTTTGTTTTCTTTGTGATCCTGCCAGTAACACAACTCCTGCCCTAGCGTGACAAGGGGTACTTATACTGTACTGTGTCTATGGAGGAACAGCATAGTCACCCTAGGATAGGGCTACAAAAACACCCCCAGTTCTTCATAATTATAAAGAAAATGCCCTAAAATCCTTAGTTATTGTTTTGGAAAAACTGTCACGTGACACTAAAAAAAGAAGGAATTTGGCATCAGCGAGTACTTGAGGAAAAGTATCGGGACTAGTACTCGGTCCGGAAAAAATGGTACTGGTGTATCCCTAGTCAAGATTAATAAACAATAAAGTGTAACAAAAAGGCTAAAATACTTGTCTTTCATAAAGTTGTGTTAAGCTCCCGCCATTGCTGAACACATAACCTAATGCCTCGGTACTGGGTCACATGATCTGGCAAATGTGTATGTCAACTGACCAGCATTAGAGAGGGCCCTCAAACAGCAATCTCTGCAGGAAAAGTAAGTTTATCAACTTGTTTTTATTTACTTTTTGCTTGCCCATTGCAGCTGTCACAATAGTTTTTAAACTAACAAGGTACCTTGTCAGAACAGAAATATAGAAGCCATCCATATGCTTCCTTCACTACTTACTAAATAGATGAACTGGATATGTGCATAACAGGTGTTTTTTTTGGATAAAAGGTTCGTGATGACAGCTCTGAAGCGAGCACCTTTAAAAACAAATCTGCAATGGCAAGTCTCATTTTTCAATCCTGATGGGTACCTTTGGTACATGATATAAATGAGCCATCCTATGACGCTGTAACATTTTATGGTTAGGAAAAAAAAAAAGGTAAAAATCTAGCATATTAAATATAGTGTCAGGCAAAATACCTATAGATTTTTAGCTTACTTCTTTATTTCTAGATCAGGGTTCCCTAAATGGTAGACCATTGTCCGGATTCGTACCACGATCACCGACTAGGTCCGACAGTGGATGCAGCTGCCTACGCAGCCGGCACATCCACAGCCAGCCATAACCCACTCTGCAGGTCCCCATTCCTCCTCAGTCATTGGCTGCCAAGACCGCAGCGTTCCGAGCAACCTATTACGTCAGCTTTCTTCTCCGCTGCAAGGATTAATCAGCAGCATTTTATAGGTGCACTTTAGAGACTGGTGTAAGGGGGCACTTTGGTGGGGATAACATATTTTATATAGGTGGTCCCAATCAGCATGCCCGCTTACACTGCTTCAGGGTGCACCCTTATATTGGGGGTCAGAGTCCTCTTTTTTTAATTAAATGCAAGGGGCAGTCAGATGTCGGCAACTAATGTAAGGGGGCACTCCGATGGAGGCAACTGCGCTTTGCCTATAGAACTTAATAAAATTCTTAACAAAAAAATGAAGCCAGTGAAATGCGTCAGAATTGATGTACAAGTATTGTGTCTGGGAACACGCACCAGCAGCTGTGCATTGAGGTGCAGCTACTGGTGTGAATGCAGCCTAAATGGCGGACCGTGAGCAAACATGGACTGAGTGACCGTTCTGTATGGACTGCAATTTGCACCTTGGCTTGATGAAAATCTTGGTCACCAGACCTCCTAGAATTTTAAATTACTACCCCCTGTTCTAGATCAATGCTTTTATGTGTAACCTCCACAGCCCTTAGCTGCTCAGCATATACCAACCATTCATCACCACTGCCATCATCACCCCTACAGGGAAGATATTCTCAAAAGCTGGTGAAGGTTTAGGATAAAAATGTATAATAAATGAAACATTTTAGTTAGTAACAAAAATACCTTTATTCTTTTTTTTACCATTTTGAACATATACTTTATGTGCCTGGAGATTTGCTTCTGTACAATTAGAGGCAGAGAAGTCCAAGATATTAAATGGTTGTTAATGAGAAAATTTCACTTCGGGCAAAAATACATCTCAACTAGCATACTAGAGAAGCCCCAGTAGAGCGCATGCTCATTTAGGGTGCATTCTGCCTTTCTGACAAAACGTAAAGTGTACGTAAACCCTAACTATTTTATTTTCCTCCATTTGATTTGTTAGATATACATATACAATTGAAAGCATTTTGTTATATCGGTTTAAAATGAGCAGGAAAAAAAACAACAACTTTTTAGAAATACAAAGTTGTGCTGTGTTCTCTGTAGGTCTCCTGATTTATTTTAATGAGCCCTCCCACTTCTTATTTTGGACTAAAGAATGATTAACCTTTATATGGTAGAGATCTGAGAGTGGTGGGGGAAGTTTGAGTATTTTAGCAAAAGACACTGGGCAGGGCTGACACCACTCATTGCACATAAATGCTGGGTGTCTGGCCACAACAGGCCATAAAAGCTGAGTGCATGCCTGGCTAATCAACAGTTGTTGTTTAAAGGGATAAAACATAGAAATGTATGAATAGCAGAGATGCCCTGCATATGCTTTAAAGGTCATTCACAGAAACACACACAGGGTAAATGGAAACATGCACAAATACATACAGGTTAAGCACCCAACCACCATGTTCAAAAAATTGAAGGTAAAAGCACAGAAAAAAAAGAAGAATCGAGCATTTTACAATATTTTTCCATTCTATAAATTATTTTCTTATTCACTTGTACTGAGAGTTCTGAGTCTGGCAGGGCTGCTGGCATCTACAGAAGTCTCAAGGCTTTTGCATGTCTACATAAGGGAGCTTTTAAAGGTAAACATGTTTTTTTTTTTTTTAAATATTTGCATAAGATTATATGTAAATTTTATTTAAACTAATGGTCTAGCAATAGGGTCTCTTCTGTTATGAGATGTTTCAGTTTTGCACCAAATATCTTTTATAGCATGCCCTAATATAATGTACATATGCAAGTACAGTAAACTCCCCATTATCAGGCGAAAGAAAGAAAGCATTTTTTTTTTTGCAATAGCCCACTGAGCAGAGGAGCGGACCTGAGAGAGAACTTTCTCTCTCAGGTCCGCTCCTCTGCTCAGTAGGTGGGGTTTCAATTGCCAGCCTGCTATTGGAATTTGAAATAGCAGGCTAGCTATAGAAACCCTGCCCACCAAGCAAAGGATCGGACCGGAGAGAGAATAGCAGGCTGGCTATTGCTCCCGGCTGCTTCCATTCACCTGTCGGCTGCAGGAGCTAGCCAGCAGGTGAATGGGGCTGCAGGGGGAAGCGGGGCACCGCAGTTACCCGGAACCTACCAATCTCCATGGGTGCCGGATAACTGGGAGGTGTGTGTGTTGTCGGGACAGAGGGAGCTTCAGTTGGGTAGCATAACTTAATATATTTAAGTTTTAAACGCTTGCGGAACGGCCACTGTATTAAAACAGGCGGTCTGCTGGTGCTTTGTTCTGTACGTCCTCCTGTGAACACGTGAGAGCGCACAGCCGCTGCTCCCACTGTCATTAGAAAGCAGAGAGCAGTGGCTTTAGACACAGAGTCGAAAGGACCGGTTCTGTGTCCTGTGATCGGCGCAATTGGTTATCACAGCGATCACATGGCAATGTTTACATCAAGCCCTCTGCTTTTCCTTTACATCAGAGGCAGGGGAGAGTAGAGTGACTAATATGCTGCTGTATTTCCAATAGAATGAAACAAAATATGATAGTGTATACCCAGCTTAAGCAGGAGAATAAAACAGGGCAGTGTACCTCCAGACTGGTTTCACCATTTCCCCAGGCTGCTTAAACAGCACAATCTGAGTCATGTAATTCACTAATACATAGTAAAAAGTACAATATGACAATCATGAGTCTGATTTCATTCTCCATTCTACCATCACAGAAATGTAAGTGCGAAAGCAGAGAACAAAAATGTAGATATCTTTTTTTTTTTTTTCCATCAAAAGACAGCACACATAGTAACCAACTGAACATTTCAACTATGGGGAAAAAAATAAACACTATTGTATGATAGAAGCCTCTCAAATTCTGTTTCATCCAAGCTCACAGAGAGCAATTAGCTCCTCAGGCATTGCTCTGTAGTACATCAAGTAGGCTTGGCTGCCAGCTAGACGGGCTTTTCTTTTAAGCCAACTGTCACACTGTACTTCAAGACATATTTCCCCTTTAGCGCAGGCTAATTGGATCTGAACAGAAAACTCAGGAACTGTTTTGTTCTCTATATGTTTAGTTTTGCAAATATCAAACTACAAGCACTCCAGAGAGCAAACATTTAAATGTTTGTAAATGATTCTCAATCACAGATTGTAATACTGGAGTCAGGGGCTGGCTTCTTTACAGCATTAAAATAATAAAGTGTAACAGAAGGTCTACTTTGAAAACGTAACATTGTACAAACATGTATACTAGGTTGCCTTCCGGGTTACACAAGACTAAAAAGTTGTCAAATCAGAAGGTACCACATGCAGCAGATCTGGTGTGTGTCTACAAAATTCATCCATGTGCATGCCAAGACCTGTAATTAATGATTAAGAACTGGTCCATTTGGGATACAAAAAGCATGTACAATAGCAGTGAAACATTATGTCATCCTCCTTATGCTATATGCTACATACCACCAGAGCTGGCTGGATGACACTGGAATATGCATTGCATTACAATAGCTCTAATAGATAGAACAGTTGCTGCATATGTGTTCTGACTATATCTCAGTTTGCCTGTAGCTATGTTTTACTATTATCTTTGGCTGTATAACTAGCGGCTAAACATAAAATAATGCATTTAGGGAGAAAGAATCCTCTCACGGGAGTACAATATTGTTGCCAGGCGGAGGAAAAGCAAATAGAATTTTGGGGTGCAATAGAGGGATCACCAGCAGGAGGAAGGAAGTCTCAATTCCAGTATATAGGACTTTAGTAAGACCCCATTTTAGAATACTGTGTCCAGTTCTGAAGACCGCAATTTAATAATAATAATACATTTTTTTTAAAAGATGGTTGAGAAAATAAAAAATCCGGAGATGGGCAAAAAAAAAAGAAAAAGTGATTTAAAAAAACAACAATTATGGGGAGACTGGAGAAACCCAATATGCACAGCCTCTAGGAAAGAAGGAAAATGTGGTCCATGACACGATCCTTTTTATACCTTTATAGTACCTTAATATCATTTATATCCTCCTTGCTGTTATGAAAAGTCTTGCTACTGCAAAGTTGGTAAAAACACTCCTCTCTGTCCCCCCCCTAGATAGTAAAGGCAAAGCACGGAGAAGGGGTGAAGATGCCATGATGGCACTAGTGTCTATTCTCAGCGACTGACAGGAAGTTCAGCAGAAGCTGCACTATCTAGGGAAAGAGAGGAGGATGTTTTTAACTTAGCAGAAAGACGACATTTAATAACAAGACAAAGAGCAAAAACTATATCCAGGGACTACAAAAGGGTATGAAAAGGATTAAGCCCAGAGTTGGGCTTTAAATACTTAAGGGTGTCGATAAAGTCCAGGAGGGCAGTATTTTTTTTTTATTATGAAGCTAAGATCAAGAAAATGTAAAATAAATAAAACATTTTAAAAAGGAG